>NC_092238.1:58940585-58947189 GCF_036320965.1 Panulirus ornatus
GAGAAGAGGGAGACCAAATTGGTGGTGGAAAGATGGAGTGAAAAAGATTTTATGTGATCGGGGCCTGAACATTCAGGAGGGTGAAAGGAGGGCAAGGAATAGAGTGAATTGGAGCGATGTGGTATACCGGGGTTGACGTGCTGTCAGTGGATTGAATCAAGGCATGTGAAGCGTCTGGGGTAAACCATGGAAAGCTGTGTAGCTATGTATATTTGCGTGTGTGGACGTATGTATATACATGTGTATAGGGGTGTGTTGGGCCATTTCTCTTGTCTGTTTCCTTGCGCTACCTCGCAAACGCGGGAGACAGCGACAAAGCAAAAAAAAAAAAAAATATATATATATATATATGTATACATATATATATATATATATATATATATATATATATATATATATATATATATATATATATATATATATATATATATATATATATATATATGTATATATATATATATATATATATATGTGGAAGTCGAGAACATTATCTCGGAAAGCAAAAATGTGTATATTTGAAGGAATAGTGGTTCCAACAATGTTGTATGGTTGCGAGGCGTGGGCTATGGATAGAGTTGTGCGCAGGAGGATGGATGTGCTGGAAATGAGATGTTTGAGGACAATGTGTGGTGTGAGGTGGTTTGATCGAGTAAGTAACGTAAGGGTAAGAGAGATGTGTGGAAATAAAAAGAGCGTGGTTGAGAGAGCAGAAGAGGGTGTTTTGAAATGGTTTGGGCACATGGAGAGAATGAGTGAGGAAAGATTGACCAAGAGGATATATGTGTCGGAGGTGGAGGGAACGAGGAGAAGAGGGAGACCAAATTGGAGGTGGAAAGATGGAGTGAAAAAGATTTTGTGTGATCGGGGCCTGAACATGCAGGAGGGTGTAAGGAGGGCAAGGAATAGAGTGAATTGGAGCGATGTGGTATACAGGGGTTGACGTGCTGTCAGTGGAGTGAATCAAGGCATGTGAAGCGTCTGGGGTAAACCATGGAAAGCTGTGTAGGTATGTATATTTGCGTGTGTGGACGTGTGTATGTACATGTGTATGGGGGGGGGGGGTTGGGCCATTTCTTTCGTCTGTTTCCTTGCGCTACCTCGCAAACGCGGGAGACAGCGACAAAGTATTAAAAAAAAAAAAAAAAAAATATATATATATATATATTTATCTCTTTTGCTTTGTCGCTGTCTCCCCCGTTAGCGAGGTAGCGCAAGGAAAAAGACGAAAGAAATGGCCCAACCCACCCAGATAGACATGTATATACATACACGTCCACACACTCAAATATACATACCTCCACACCTCAACGTATACATATATATACACACACAGACATATACATATATACACATGTCCATAATTCATACTGTCTGTCCTTATTCATTCCCATCGCCACCCCGCCACACCTGAAATAACAACCCCCTCTCCCGAAATGTGCGCGAGGTAGCGCTAGGAAAAGACAACAAAGGCCACATTCGTTCACACTCAGTCTCTAGCTGTCATGTAATAATGCACCAAAACCACAGATCCCTTTCCACATCCATGCCCCACAGAACTTTTCATGGTTTACCCCAGAGGCTTCACATGCTCTGGTTCAATCCATTAACAGCACGTCGACTCCGGTATACCACATCGTTTCAATTCACTCTATTCCTTGCCCTCCTTTCACCCTCCTGCATGTTCAGGCCCCGATCACTCAAAATCTTTTCCACTCCATCGTTCCACCTTCAATTTGGTCTCCCACTTCTCCTCATTCCCTCCACCTCTGACACATTTATCCTCTTAGTCAATCTTTCCTCACTCATTATCTCCATGTGACAAAACCATTTCAAAACACCATCTTCTACTCTCTCAACCACACTCTTTTTATTAGCACACATCTCTCTTACCTTATTAGTACTTAATCGATGAAACCATCTCAGACCATATATTGTCCTCAAGCATCTCATTTCCAGCACATCCACCCTCCTGCGCACAACTCTATCCATAGCCCACACCTCGCAACCATACAACATTGTTGGAACTACTATTCCTTCAAACATACCCATTTTTGCTTTCCGAGATAATGTTCCCGACTTCCACACATTCTTCAAGGCTCCCAGGATTTTCGCCCCCTCCCCCCACCCTATGATTCACTTCCGCTTCCATGGTTACATCCGCTGCCAAATCCACTCCCAGATATCCAAAAAACTTCACTTCCTCCATTCAAGCTCACCTCCCAATTGACTTGACCCTCAACCCTACTGTACCCAATAACCTTGCTCTTATTCACATTTACTCTCGACGTTCTTCTGTCACACACTTTACCAAACTCAGTCACCAGCTTCTCCAGTTTCTCACATTACTCAGCCACCAGCGCTGTATCATCAGCGAACGACAACTGACGTACTTCCCAAGCTCTCATCCACAACAGACCGCATACTTGCCCCTCTTTCCAAAACTCTTGCATTCATCTCCGTAACAACCCCTTCCATAAACAAATTAAACAACCATGGAGACATCACACACCCCTGCCGCAGACCTATATTCACTGAGAACCAATCACTTTCCTCTCTTCCTACACGTACACAGGCCTGACATCCTCGATAAAGATTTTTCACTGCTTCTAACAACTTGTCTCCCACAACATATACTCTTAATACCTTCCACAGAGCATCTCTATCAACTCTATCATATGTGTTCTATAGATCCATAAATGATACATACAAATCCATTTGCTTTTCTAAGTATTTCTCACATACATTCTTCAAAGTAAACACCTGATCCACACATCCCCTACCACTTCTGAAACCACACTGCTCTTCCACAGTCTGATGCTTTGTACATGCCTTCACCCTGTCAATCTATACCCTCCCATATAATTTACCAGGAATACTCAACAAACTTATACCTCTGTAATTGGAGCACTCACTCTTATCCCCTTTGCCTTTGTAGAATGGCACTATGCAGGCATTCCGCCAATCCTCAGGCACCTCACCATGAATAATACATACATTGAATAGCCTTACCAACAAGTCAACAATACAGTCACCATCTTTTTTAATAAATTCCACTGCATTACCATCCAAACCCGCTGCCTTGCCGGCTTTCATCTTCCGCAATGCTTTTACTACATCTTCTCTGTTTACCAAATCATACCCTATATCTGCAACTATATCATCAAACAGATTCAAGAAATCTTCAAAATACTCAATCCATCTCCTTCTCACATCACCATTACTTCCTATCACCTCCCATTAGCCCCCTTCACTGAAGTTCTCATTTGTTCCCTTGTCTTACGCACTTTATTTACCTCCTTCGAAAAAATCTTTTTATCCTCCCTAAAATTTAATGATACTCTCTCACCCCATTTCTCATTTGCGCTCTTTTTTTCTCCTCTTGCACCTTTCACTTGAGCTCCTACCTCTTTTTTTTATACATCCGCCACTCATTTGCATTATTGCCCGAGAAAAATCGTCGAAATACCTCTTTCTTCTCTTTTGCTAATAATCTTACTTCTTCATCCCACCACTCACAACCCTTTCTAATCTGCCCACCTCCCACGCTTCTCATGCCACAAGCATTTTTTGCGCAAGCCATCACTGTTTCCCTAAATGCCTCGCATTCCTCCCCCACTCCCGTTACCTCCTTTTTTCTCACCTTTTACCATTCTGTACTCAATCTCTCCTGTTACTTCCTCACACTAGTCTCGTTCCCAAGTTCACTTACTCTCACATTTCTCTTCACCCCAACATTCCCTCTTCTTTTCTGAAGATCTCTACAAATCTTAACCTTCGCCTCCACAATATAATGATCACACATCCCTCCTGTTGGACCTCTTAGCACATTAACATCCAAAAGTCTCTATTTCGCGCGCCTATCAATTAACACGTAATCCAGTAACGCTCTATGGCCATCTCTCCTACTTACATACGTATACTTATGTATATCTCGCTTTTTAAACCAGGTATTCCCTATCACCCGTCCTTTTTCAGCATGTAAATCTACAAGCTCTTCACCATTTCCATTTACGACACTGAACACCCCATGTATACCAATTATTCCCTCAAATGCCACGTTACTCACCTTTGCTTTCAAATCACCCATCACTATAACCCGGTCTCGTGCATCAAAACCACTAACACACTCATTCAGCTGTTCCTAGAACACTTGCCTCTCATGATCTTTCTTCTCATGCCCAGGTGCATATGCACCAACACTCACCCATCTCTCTGCATCAACTATCAGTTTTACCCATATCAATTAAGAGTTTACTTTCTTACACTCTATCACATACTCCCACCACTCCTGTTTCAGGAGTAGTGCCACTCCTTCCCTTGCTCTTGTCCCCTCACTAATCCCTAACTTTACTTCCAAAAAATTCCCAAACCACTCTTCCCCTTTGCCCTTGAGCTTCGTTTTAGTCAGAGCCAACGAATCCAGGTTCCTTTCCTCAAACATGCTACATATCTCTCCTTTTTCTTCATCTTGGTTACATCCACACACGTTTAGACACACAAGTCTAAGCCTTCGAGGAGGAAGAGCACTCCCCTCGTGACTTTTTTTCTGTTTCCCCTTTTTGAAAGTAAAAATACAAGGAGGGGAGGGTTTTTAGCTCTCCGCTCCCTTCCTCTTTAGTCGCCTTCTATGACACGTTAGAAATGCGTGGGAAGTATTTTTTCTCCACTATCCCCAGGGATAAATATATATATATATATATATATATATATATATATATATATATATATATATATATATATATATTTTTTTTTTTTCCCAAAAGAGGGAACAGAGAAGGGGCCCAGGTGAGGATATTCCCTCGAGGGCCCAGTCCTCTGTTCTCAACGCTACCTCGCTAATGCGGGAAATGGCGAATAGTATGAAAGAAAAATATATATTTATATATATATATATATATATATATATATATATTTATATATATATATATATATATGTATAAATAAATATATATATATATATATATATATATATATATATATATATATATATATATATATATATATATATATATATATATATGTATGTATATATATATATATATATATATATATATATATATATATATATATATATATATATATATATATATATATATATATATATATATATATATATATATATTTTTTTTTTTTTTTTTTTTTTTTCATACTATTTGCCATTTCCCGCGTTAGCGAGGTAGCATTAACAACAGAGAACTGGGCCTTAGAGAGAATATCCTCACCTGACCCCCTTCTCTGTTCCTTCTTTTGGAAAATTAAAAAAAACAAGAAAGGGGAGGATTTCCAGCCACCCGCTCCCTCCCCTTTTAGTCGCCTTCTACGACACGCAGGGAATACGTGGGAAGTATTCTTTCTCCCCTATCCCCAGGGATAATATATATATATATATATATATATATATATATATATATATATATATACATGGATGTTTTGGCTCTGAGTGAAACGAAGCTCAAGGGTAAAGGGGAAGATTGGTTGGGAAATGTCTTGGGTGTAAAGTCATGGGTTAGTGAGAGGCCAAGAGCAAGGGAAGGAATAGCAGTACTCCTGAAACAGGAGTTGTGGGAGCATGTGACAGAATGTAAGAGAGTAAATTCTCTATTAATATGGGTAAAACTGATAGTTGATGGAGAGAGATGGGTGATTATTGGTGCATATGCACCTGGGCATGAGAAGAAAGATCATGAGAGACAAGTGTTCTAGGAGCAGCTGAATGAGTGTGTTAGTGGTTTTGATGCACGAGATCGGGTTATAGTGATGGGTGATTTGAAAGCAAAGGTGAGTAACGTGGCATTTGAGGGAATAATTGGTATACATGGGGTGTTCAGTGTCGTAAATGGAAATGGTGAAGAGCTTGTAGATTTACATGTTATGTAAGTAGGAGAGATGGCCAGAGAGCGTTATTTAATTACGTGTTAATTGACAGGCGCGCGAAAGAGAGGCTTTTGGATGTTAATGTGCTGACAGGTGCAACTGGAGGGATGTCTGATCATTATCTTGTGGAGGCTAAGGTGAAGATTTGTTTGGGTTTTCAGAAAAGAAGGACGAATGTTGGGGTGAAGAGGGTGGTGAGAGTAAGTGAGCTTGGGAAGGAGACTTGTGCGAGGAAGTACCAGGAGAGACTGAGTACATAATAAAAAAAGGTGAGAACAATGGAAGTAAGGGGAGTGGGGGAGGAATGGGATGTATTTAGGGAAACAGTGATGGATTGCGCAAAAGATGCTTGTGGCATGAGAAGAGTGAGAGGTGGGTTGATTAGAAAGGGTAGTGAGTGGTGAGATGAAGAAGTAAGATTGTTAGTGAAAGAGAAGATAGAGGCATTTGGACGATTTTTGCAGGGAAAAAATGCAATTGAGTGGGAGATGTATAAAAGAAAGAGAAAGGAGGTCAAGTGAAAGGTGCAAGAGGTGAAAAAGAGGGCAAATGAGAGTTGGGATGAGAGAGAATTATAAAATTTTAGGGAAGATAAAAAGATGTTATGGAAGGAGGTAATCAAATGCGTAAGACAAGGGAGCAAATGGGAACTTCAGTGAAGGGCGCAAATGGGGAGGTGATAACAAGTAGTGGTGATACGAGAAGGAGATGGAGTGAGTATTTGAAGGTT
>NC_092238.1:58947289-58972289 GCF_036320965.1 Panulirus ornatus
CCACATGGTTCTTATGTACATCCTTTGAGGTCCGTAGCAGCAAGTCACTGTTCCATTAAATAAGGGACAAAATAAAACAAAGTAAAGCACCAGCGTTTTCCATGCTGATGAAGCACCTTCTTATCTGGAGGTAGTGAAGGCTGTTACCTTTACGTTGTACCGTGCTAACCCCCTGGACAAGTTTAAGGCAAGAAGCTGTTGGATTATGGGTAAGGTGAACGTGTATCGCTTATGTGTAAGCCTCAGCACCACTTCTACCTAAAGCCGCCGCAGGTCTGCGATAAAGTGGTGCTGACGGGAAGAAAAATTATGGAGGTGACACTAGCTCGAGATGATAATGATAATGATGGATATGTATACAGTAGACTGGGTGATTGAATGATGATGATAATAGTGATAAGAAGCTTATCAGTGCGGGACGATGGAAAATATGACGGTAAACCATGATAATGATTGAGAGAATTGTACACGGGGTAAGCAAGGGAGGGACGAAGACAGAAGGGCGTAAACCCAAGATTATGATGGAAGTAAAGTAGAAGGAGCAATGAGAAGGTGATGGTAAGGCATAAGCTTAAACTGATAATTGAGATGAATTAAAGAGGGTGAGGGGAATGTGATGGCGGGGCATAAATTCCCGAAGATGGTGGAGATAAAGCAGGTGTGGTCGAGGGAGCATGATGGTGCGAGGCGGACACAAGATGATGACTGAGATTAAGTATAAGGGGTGGGCCAGGATAGATCCAGGGACACACACTCAACATGATGAAGGAGAGAAACAGTGAAGGGGCGAGGTACACATGATGGGGCACTATGAGATCTCTTATGCATACGAAGTTCAACCGCAATATTGTCGTTAGAGGACATTTCTGCCTACTTCTATTCAATGAAGCTAGAGGACAAGACAACTGTTTTTCAGGTGCTTATCTATGCTATCTAAACAAGACATCAAAACACTCATCTTGGTTATGTATTGAATCAGCCTGTTATAGTAACTTTCAACCAAGAATATACAATCATATATATATATATATATATATATATATATATATACATATATATATATATATATATATATATATATATATATATATATATATATATATATATATATATATATATAAATATTTATATATATCTATATATATATATATATATATATATATATATATATATATATATATATATATATATATATATATATATATATATATTATCCCTGGGGATAGGGGATTAAGAATACTTCCCACGTATTCCCTGCGTGTCGTAGTAGGCGACTAAAAGGGGAGGGAGCGGGGGTTGGAAATCCTCCCCTCTCGCTTTTTTTTTTTAAATTTTCCAAAAGAAGGAACAGAGGGGGCCAGGTGAGGATATTCCAAAAACGGCCTAGTCCTCTGTTCTTAACGCTACATCGCTGACGCGGGAAATGAGGAATAGTTTAAAAGAAAGAAAGAATATATATATATATATATATATATATATATATATATATATATATATATATATATATATATATATATATATATATATATATATATATATATATATATATATATATATATATATATATATATATGTATATTGCCCTTAACCTATGGGAGGAGGATGAGGTAAAGAAGCTGTAATGAATTTCTACTCTGAACATCATGAGATCAACTTCTAATTATAATCAGGAGGGCAGGAGTACCCAGGAAGGAGACGAGCGTTCGTCAGGTCGTGGATGGAATTCACAATGACACGACGTCGTTAAAGTGCAAATGAGGTGATTAGAGTCGGCTGAAAGATTCTTACTAGGCAGAACACGTTAATGAAATACGTAGTTTATTGAACCCCCAAGTGTGACAAGTATATGTATATGCCCCCACCCACCCCCCAGAACCTTCCCTCTTGGAGGTACAAGTGAGAGACATTTACACTGACAAGAACGAGTGAGTTTATAATTGGATATTTGGTGTAAATACTTAACAATTTTTGATATAGCAATTATGAAGATTTACTTCTTTTCTGTTGTTTTCTTTTGTCATATAGAAAAACATTATGTTATCAAATTGTGTTAACTGCATTAAGCGATGATCTCTCTCTCTCTCTCTCTCTCTCTCTCTCTCTCTCTCTCTCTCTCTCTCTCTCTCTCTCTCAAGACATGATACTTGGACCAGCCTGCTAGCATTCAGTCCATATATACAGTCTTTCTACTGTATTTCGCATCAAAACGCTGACAACATGGAACTTGCCCGACTAATTAATCGTAATTCTAAATTTTTTGCAGTGAGCGTTACGCACTATCCTTACCTCTTGACAAAATCTCGTCGAAATTTCTACTAAGCCATCGCTCTCTCTCTCTCTCTCTCTCTCTCTCTCTCTCTCTCTCTCTCTCTTGGTGTTGGGTACTGGGCAGCCAAGGTGTCGACTACCCAGTAGGCCAGCATATAAATGGTTGCTTTGGGTTCAGAAGCATGCCTTTTCGTTCTCCGTTACCCGCATGTGAACTGTTAGCATCCTGGCATTCAGGTTACAATCATTTCAACTCCTCAAAATAAGAAAAAGAGAGAGGGAGAGAGTATGTTTAGGTGGTTACTTACAATTTTACGCAGCAGAATTTTACCAAATGCACGGGTAGTGCGTCGAGCTCACCACAACAAAGTTTAGTATTATGGAGGAGTTATGTGAGAATACGGCGGTCAGGTTATATATATAACGTTGAGATATTGCTTCATTGTGGACTAGAGGCCAAAAGCCCAATCGTATATTTATCTATTTATCTATCTGTCTATCTGTCTATCATTCTATTTATATATATATATATATATATATATATATATATATATATATATATATATATATATATATATATATATATATATATATATATATATATATATGTGTTTTTTTTTTTTTTTTTTTTTTTTGCTGTATCCCGCGTTTGCGAGGTAGCGCAAGGAAACAGACGAAAGAAATGGCCCAACCACCCCCATACACATGCCTTGATTCAATCCACTGACAGCACGTCAACCCCGGTATACCACATCGCTCCAATTCACTCTATTCCTTGCCCTCCTTTCACCCTCCTGCATGTTCAGGACCCGATCACACAAAATCGTTTTCACTCCATCTTTCCACCTCCAATTTGGTCTCCCTCTTCTCCTCGTTTCCTCCACCTCCGACACATATATCCTCTTGGTCAATCTTTCCTCACTCATTCTCTCCATGTGACCAAACCATTTCAAAACACCCTCTTCTGCTCTCTCAACCACGCTCTTTTTATTTCCACACATCTCTCTTACCCTTACGTTACTTACTCGATCAAACCCCCTCACACCACACATTGTCCTCAAACATCTCATTTCCAGCACATCCATCCTCCTGCGCACAACTCTATCCATAGTCCACGCCTCGCAACCATACAACATTGTTGGAACCACTATTCCTTCAAACATACCCATTTTTGCTTTCCGAGATAATGTTCTCGACTTCCACACATTCTTCAAGGCTCCCAGAATTTTCGCCCCCTCCCCCACCCTATGATCCACTTCCGCTTCCATGGTTCCATCCGCTGCCAGATCCACTCCCAGATATCTAAAACACGTCTCTTCCTCCAGTTTTTCTCCATTCAAGCTTACCTCCCAATTGACTTGACCCTCAACCCTACTGTACTTAATAACCTTGCTCTTATTCATATTTAGTCTCAAATTTATTTTTCACACACTTTACCAGACTCAGTCACCAGCTTCTGCTGTTTCTCACATGATTCAGCCAGCAGCGCTGTATCATCAGCGAACAATTGACTCACTTCCCAAGCTCTCTCATCCACAACAGACTGCATACTTGCCCCTCTTTCTAAAACTCTTGCATTCACCTCCCTAACAACCCCATCTATAAACAAATCAAACAACCATGGAGACATCACACACCCCTGCCGCAAACCTATATTCACTGAGAACCAATCACTTTCCTCTCTTCCTACACGTGCCTTACATCCTCGATAAAGGTTTTCACTGCTTCTAACAACTTGCCTCCCACACCATATATTCTTAATACCTTCCACAGAGCATCTCTATCAACTCTATCATATGCCTTCTCCAGATCCACAAATGCTACAAACAAATCCATTTGATTTTCTAAGTATTTCTCACATATATTCTTCAAAGCAAACACCTGATCCACAAATCCTCTACCACTTCTGAAACCACACTGCTCTTCCCCAATCTGATGCTCTGTACATGCCTTCACCCTCTCAATCAATACCCTCCCATTTAGTTTCCCAGGAATACTCAATCGACTTATACCTCTGTAATTTGAGCACTCACCTTTGACCCCCTTGCCTTTGTACAACGACACTATGCAAGCATTCCGCCAATCCTCAGGCACCTCACCATGAATCATACATACATTAAATAGCCTTACCAACCAGTCAACAGAAAAGTCACCAATTTTTTTTTTTTTAATAAATTCCACTGCAATACCATCCAAACATGCTGCCTTGCCGCTTTCATCTTCCACAAAGCTTTTACTACCTCTTCTCTGTTTACCAAATCAGTTTCCCCAACCCTCTTACTTTGCACACCACCTCGACCTAAACACCCTATATCTGCCACTCTTTCATCAAACACATTCAACAAACCTTCAAAATATTCACTCCATCTCCTTCTCACATTACCACTACTTGTTATCACCTCTCTATTAGCCCCCTTCACTGAAGTTCTCATATATATATACACATATATATACGTCTATAACATGAGAAGTGCGGGAGGTGGGTTGATTAGAAGTGGTGGGATGAAGAAGTAAGATTATTTGTGAAAGAGAAAAGTAAGGCATTTGGACGATTTTTGCAGGGAAAAAATTGCAAATGAGTGGGAGAATTATAAAACAAAGAGGCAGGAGGTCAAGAGAAAGGTGCAATAGGTGAAAAAGAGGGCAAATGAGAGTTGGGATGAGATAGTATCATTAAATTTTAAGGAGAATGAAAAGATGTTCTGGAAGGAGGTAAATATAGTTCGTAAGACAAGGGAGCAAATAGGAACTTCAGTGAAGGGGGCTAATGGGGAGGTAATAACAAGTAGTGATGATGTGAGGAGGAGATGGAGTGAGTATTTTGAAGGTTTGTTGAATGTGTTTGATGATAGAGTGGCAGATATAGGGTGCTTTGGTCGAGGTGGTGTGCAAAGTTAGAGGGTTAGGGAAAATGATTTGGTAAACAGAGAAGAGGTAGTAAAAGCTTTGCGGAAGATGAAAGCCGGCAAGCCTGCAGGTTTGATGGTATTGCAGTGGAATTTATTAAAAAAGGGGGTGACTGTATTGCTGACTGGTTGGTAAGGTTATTTAATGTATGTATGATTCATGGTGAGTTGCCTGAGGATTGGCGGAATGCTTGCATAGTGCCAGTGTACAAAGGCAAAGGGGATAAGGAGTACTGAGGTATTAGTTTTTGGAGTATTCCTGGAAAATTGTATGGGAAGGTATTGATTGAGAGGGTGAAGGCATGTACAGAGAATCAGATTGGGGAAGAGCATTGTGGTTTCAGAAGTGGTAGAGGGTGTGTCGATCAGGTGTTTGCTTTGAAGAATGTATGTGAGAAATACTTAGAAAAGCAAATGAATTTGTGTGAAGCATTAATGGATCTGGAGAAGGCATATGATAGAGTTGATAGAGATGCTCTGTGGAAGGTATTAAGAATGTATGGTGTGGGAGGCAAGTTGTTAGAAGCAGTGAACAGTTTTTATCGAGGATGTAAGGCATGTGTACGTGTAGGAAGAGAGGAAAGTGATTGGTTCTCAGTGAATGTAGGTTTGCGGCAGGGGTGTGTGATGTCTCCATGGTTGTTAAATTTGTTTATGGATGGGGTTGTTAGGGAGGTAAATGCAAGAGTTTTGATAAGAGGGGCAAGTATGAAGTCTGTTGGGGATGAGAGAGCTTGTGAAGTGAGTCAGTTGTTGTTCGCTGATGATACAGCGCTGGTGGCTGATTCATGTGAGAAACTACAGAAGCTGGTGACTAAGTTTGGTAAAGTGTGTGAAAGAAGAAAATTAAGAGTAAATGTGAATAAGAGCAAGGTTATTAGGTACAGTAGGGTTGAGGGTCAAGTTAATTGGGAGGTAAGTTTGAATGGAGAAAAACTGGAGGAAGTAGAGTGTTTTAGATATCTGGGAGTGGATCTGGCAGCGGATGGAACCATTGAAGCGGAAGTGGATTATAGGGTGGGGGAGGGGGCGAAAATCCTGGGAGCCTTGAAGAATGTGTGGAAGTCGAGAACATTATCACGGGAAGCAAAAATGGTTATGATTGAAGGAATAGTGGTTCCAACAATGTTGTATGGTTGCGAGGCGTGGGCTATGGATAGAGTTGTGCGCAGGAGGATGGATGTGCTGGAAATGAGATGTTTGAGGACAATGTGTGGTGTGAGGTGGTTTGATCGAGTAAGTAACGTAAGGGTAAGAGAGATGTGTGGAAATAAAAAGAGCGTGGTTGAGAGAGCAGAAGAGGGTGTTTTGAAGTGGTTTGGGCACATGGAGAGAATGAGTGAGGAAAGATTGACCAAGAGGATATATGTGTCGGAGGTGGAGGGAACGAGGAGAAGAGGGAGACCAAATTGGAGGTGGAAAGATGGAGTGAAAAAGATTTTGTGTGATCGGGGCCTGAACATGCAGGAGGGTGAAAGGAGGGCAAGGAATAGAGTGAATTGGAGCGATGTGGTATACCGGGGTTGACGTGCTGTCAGTGGATTGAATCAGGGCATGTGAAGCGTCTGGGGTAAACCATGGAAAGCTGTGTAGGTATGTATATTTGCGTGTGTGGACGTATGTATATACATGTGTATGGGGGGGGGTTGGGCCATTTCTTTCGTCTGTTTCCTTGCGCTACCTCGCAAACGCGGGAGACAGCGACAAAGTATAAAAAAAGAAAAAAAAAAAAAATATATATATATATATATATATATATATATATATATATATATATATATATATATATATATATATATATATATATATATATATATATATATATATATATATATATATATATATATATATATATATATATATATATATATTATTTATTTATTTATTATACTTTGTCGCTGTCTCCCGCGTTTGCGAGGTAGCGCAAGGAAACAGACGAAAGAAATGCCCCCCCCCATACACATGTATATACATATGTCCACACACGCAAATATACATACCTACACAGCTTTCCATGGTTTACCCCAGACGCTTCACATGCCTTGATTCAATCCACTGACAGCACGTCAACCCCGGTATACCACATCGCTCCAATTCACTCTATTCCTTGCCCTCCTTTCACCCTCCTGCATGTTCAGGCCCCGATCACACAAAATCTTTTTCACTCCATCTTTCCACCTCCAATTTGGTCTCCCTCTTCTCCTTGTTCCCTCCACCTCCGACACATATATCCTCTTGGTCAATCTTTCCTCACTCATCCTCTCCATGTGCCCAAACCACTTCAAAACACCCTCTTCTGCTCTCTCAGCCACGCTCTTTTTATTTCCACACATCTCTCTTACCCTTACGTTACTTACTCGATCAAACCACCTCACACCACACATTGTCCTCAAACATCTCATTTCCAGCACATCCATCCTCCTGCGCACAACTCTATCCATAGCCCACGCCTCGCAACCATACAACATTGTTGGAACCACTATTCCTTCAAACATACCCATTTTTGCTTTCCGAGATAATGTTCTCGACTTCCACACATTCTTCAAGGACCCCAGGATTTTCGCCCCCTCCCCCACCCTATGATCCACTTCCGCTTCCATGGTTCCATCCGCTACCAGATCCACTCCCAGATATCTAAAACACTTCACTTCCTCCAGTTTTTCTCCATTCAAACTCACCTCCCAATTGACTTGACCCTCAACCCTACTGTACCTAATAACCTTGCTCTTATTCACATTTACTCTTAACTTTCTTCTTCCACACACTTTTCCAAACTCAGTCACCAGCTTCTGCAGTTTCTCACATGAATCAGCCACCAGCGCTGTATCATCAGCGAACAACAACTGACTCACTTCCCAAGCTCTCTCATCCCCAACAGACTTCATACTTGCCCCTCTTTCCAAAGCTCTTGCATTTACCTCCCTAACAACCCCATCCATAAACAAATTAAACAACCATGGAGACATCACACACCCCTGCCGCAAACCTACGTTCACTGAGAACCAATCACTTTCCTCTCTTCCTACACGTACACATGCCTTACATCCTCGATAAAAACTTTTCACTGCTTCTAACAACTTTCCTCCCACACCATATATTCTTAATACCTTCCACAGAGCATCTCTATCAACTCTATCATATGCCTTCTCCAGATCCATAAATGCTACATACAAATCCATTTGCTTTTCTAAGTATTTCTCACATACATCCTTCAAAGCAAACACCTGATCCACACATCCTCTACCACTTCTGAAACCACACTGCTCTTCCCCAATCTGATGCTCTGTACATGCCTTCACCCTCTCAATCAATACCCTCCCATATAATTTACCAGGAATACTCAACAAACTTATACCTCTGTAATTTGAGCACTCACTCTTATCCCCTTTGCCTTTGTACAATGGCACTATGCACGCATTCCGCCAATCCTCAGGCACCTCACCATGAGTCATACATACATTAATAACCTTACCAACCAGTCAACAATACAGTCACCCCCTTTTTTAATAAATTCCACTGCAATACCATCCAAACCTGCTGCCTTGCCGGCTTTCATCTTCCGAAAGCTTTCACTACCTCTTCTCTGTTTACCAAATCATTTTCCCTAACCCTCTCACTTTGCACACCACCTCGACCAAAACACCCTATATCTGCCACTCTATCATGAAACACATTCAACAAACCTTCAAAATACTCACTCCATCTCCTTCTCACATCACCACTACTTGTTATCACCTCCCCATTTGCGCCCTTCACTGAAGTTCCCATTTGCTCCCTTGTCTTACGCACTTTATTTACCTCCTTCCAGAACATCTTTTTATTCTCCCTAAAATTTAATGATACTCTCTCACCCCAACTCTCATTTGCCCTTTTTTTCACCTCTTGCACCTTTCTCTTGACCTCCTGTCTCTTTCTTTTATACATCTCCCACTCAATTGCATTTTTTCCCTGCAAAAATCGTCCAAATGCCTCTCTCTTCTCTTTCACTAATACTCTTACTTCTTCATCCCACCACTCACTACCCTTTCTAATCAACCCACCTCCCACTCTTCTCATGCCACAAGCATCTTTTGCGCAATCCATCACTGATTCCCTAAATACATCCCATTCCTCCCCCACTCCCCTTACTTCCATTGTTCTCACCTTTTTCCATTCTGTACTCAGTCTCTCCTGGTACTTCCTCACACAGGTCTCCTTCTCAAGCTCACTTACTCTCACCACCCTCTTCACCCCAACATTCACTCTTCTTTTCTGAAAACCCATACAAATCTTCACCTTAGCCTCCACAAGATAATGATCAGACATCCCTCCAGTTGCACCTCTCAGCACATTAACATCCAAAAGTCTCTCTTTCGCACGCCTGTCAATTAACACGAAATCCAATAACGCTCTCTGGCCATCTCTCCTACATACATAAGTATACTTATGTATATCTCGCTTTTTAAACCAGTTATTCCGAATCATCAGTCCTTTTTCAGCACATAAATCTACAAGCTCTTCACCATTTCCATTTACAACACTGAGCACCCCATGTATACCAATTATTCCCTCAACTGCCACATTACTCACCTTTGCATTCAAATCACCCATCACTATGACCCGGTCTCGTGCATCAAAACCACTAACACACTCATTCAGTTGCTCCCAAAACACTTTCCTCTCTTGATCTTTCTTCTCATGCCCAGGTGCATATGCACCAATAATCACCCACCTCTCTCCATCAACTTTCAGTTTTACCCATATTAATCGAGAATTTACTTTCTTACACTCTATCATATACTCCCACAACTCCTGTTTCAGGAGTATTGCTACTCCTTCCCTTGCTCTTGTCCTCTCACTAACCCCTGACTTTACTCCCCAGACATTCCCAAACCACTCTTCCCCTTTACCCTTGAGCTTCGTTTCACTCAGAGCCAAAACATCCAGGTTCCTTTCCTCAAACATACTACCTATCTCTCCTTTTTTCACATCTTGGTTACATCCACACACATTTAGACACCCCAGTCTGAGCCTTCGAGGAGGATGAGCACTTTCCTCGTGACTCCTTCTTCTGTTTCCCATTTTAGAAAGTTAATACAAGGAGGGGAGGATTTCTGGCCCCCCATATATATGTATATATATATATATATATATATATATATATATATATATATATATATATATTTTTATTTTTTTATTATACTTTGTCGCTGTCTCCCGCGTTTGCGAGGTAGCGCAAGGAAACAGACGAAAGAAATGGCCCAACCCTCCCCCCCCATACACATGTATATACATACGTCCACACACGCAAATATACATACCTACACAGCTTTCCATGGTTTACCCCAGACGCTTCACATGCCCTGCTTCAATCCACTGACAGCACGTCAACCCCGGTATACCACATCGCTCCAATTCACTCTATTCCTTGCCCTCCTTTCACCCTCCTGCATGTTCAGGCCCCGATCACACAAAATCTTTTTCACTCCATCTTTCCACCTCCAATGTGGTCTCCCTCTTCTTGTTCCCTCCACCTCCGACACATATATCCTCTTGGTCAATCTTTCCTCACTCATCCTCTCCATGTGCCCAAACCACTTCAAAACACCCTCTTCTGCTCTCTCAATCACGCTCTTTTTATTTCCACACATCTCTCTTACCCTTACGTTACTCACTCGATCAAACCACCTCACACCACACATTGTCCTCAAACATCTCATTTCCAGCACATCCATCCTCCTGCGCACAACTCTATCAATAGCCCACGCCTCGCAACCATATAACATTGTTGGAACCACTATTCCTTCAAACATACCCATTTTTGCTTTCCGAGATAATGTTCTCGACTTCCACACATTCTTCAAGGCCCCCAGGATTTTCGCCCCCTCCCCCACCCTATGATCCACTTCCGCTTCCATGGTTCCATCCGCTACCAGATCCACTCCCAGATATCTAAAACACTTCACTTCCTCCAGTTTTTCTTCATTGAAACTCACCTCCCAATTGACTTGACCCTCAACCCTACTGTACCTAATAACCTTGCTCTTATTCACATTTACTCTTTTATTTTCTTTTAAACTATTAGCCATTTCCCGAGTTAGCGAGGTAGCGTTAAGAACAGAGGACTGGGCCTTTTTTGGAATATCCTCACCTGGCCCCCTCTGTTCCTTCTTTTGGAAAATTAAAAAAAATACGAGAGGGGAGGATTTCCGTCCCCCCGCTCCCTCCCCTTTTAGTCGCCTTCTACGACACGCAGGGAATACGTGGGAAGTATTCTTAATCCCCTATCCCCAGGGATAATATATATATATATATATATATATATATATATATATATATATATATATATATATATATATATATATATATATATATATATATATATATGTATATATATATATATGTATATAATTTTCTTTATTATAATTTTCCTTTCTCGCTGTCTACTGCGTTATCGAGGCAGTGCAAGGAAACAGACGAAAGAATGGGCCAACCCACCCACATACACATGTATATGCATACACGTCCACACACGCAATTATACACATCTATACATCTCAGCGTATTCATATATATACACACTCACACATATACATATATACACTTTTACATAATTCATACTGTCTGCCTTTATTCACTCCCATAGCCACCTCGCCACACATGAAATAACAGCCCCCTCCCCAATCATGTGTGCGAGGTAGAGCTCGGTAAAAACAACAAAGGCCACATTCGGTCACACTCAGTCTCTAGCTGTCATGTAATAACGCACCGAAACCACAGCTCCCTTTCCACATTCAGTCTCCACAGAGCTTTCCAGGGTTTACCCCAGGCGCTTCACATGCCCTGGTTCAATCCATTGACACCACATCGATCCCGGTATACCACATCGTTCCAATTCACTCTATTCCTTGCACGCCTTTCACCCTCTTGCATGTTCACGCACCGATCACTCAAAATCTTTTTAACTCCATCTTTCCACCTCCAATTTGGTCTCCCACTTCTCCTCGTTCCCTCCACCTCTGACATATATATCCTGTTGTTCAATCTTTCCTCACTCATTCTCTCCGTGTGACCAAACCATTGCAAAACACCCTCTTTTGCTCTCTCAACCACACTCTTTTTATTACCACACATTTCTGCTACCCTATTCTTACTTACTCGATCAAACCATCTCACACCACACTGTCTTCAAACATCAATTCTATCATATGATTTCTCCAGATCCATAAATGCTATATACAAATCCATTTGCTTTCCTAAGTATTTCTCACGTACATTCTTTAAATCAAACACCTGATCCACACATCCTCTACCACTTCTGAAACCACACTGCTCTTCCCCAATCTGATGCTCTCTACATGTCTTCACCCTCTCAATCAATACCCTCCCATATAATTTCCTAGGAATACTCAAGAAACTTATACCTCTGTAATTTGAGCACTCACCATTGTCCCCTTTGCCTTTGTACAATGGCACTATGCAAGCCTTCCGCCAATCCTCAGGCACCTCACCATAAATCATACATACATTAAATAACCTTACCAATCAGTCAACCATACAGTCACCCCCTTTTTTTAATAAATTCCACTGCAATATCATCGAAACCCGCTGCCTTGCCGGCTTTCATCTTTCGCAAAGCTTTTACTACCTCTTCTCTGTTTACCAAATCATTTTCCCTAACCCTCTCACTTTGCACACCACCTCGGCCAAAACACCCTATATCTGCCACTCTATCATCAAACACATTTAACAAACCTTCAAAATACTCACTCCATCTCCTTCTCACATCACCAGAATTTGTTATCACCTCCCTTTTAGCCGTCTTCATTGATGTTTCCATTTGTTCCCTTATCTTACACACTTTATTTACCTCCTTCCAAAACGTCTTTTTATTCTCCCTAAAATTTAATGACACTCTCTCACCCCAACTCTCAAATCCCCTCTTTTTCACCTCTTGCACCTTTCTCTCGACCTGCCTCTTTCTTTTATACATCTCCCACTCATTTGCATTATTTCCCTGCAAAAACAGTGCAAATGCCTCTCTCTTCTCTTTCACTAATAAACTCACTTCTTCATCCCACCACTCACTACCCTTTCTAATCTGCCTACCTCTCACGCTTCTCATGCCACAAGCATCTTTTGCACAAGCCATCACTGCTTCCCTAAATATATCTCATTCCTCCAACCTCCCCTTACCTCTTTTGTTCTTACCTTTTTCCATTCTGTACTCAGTCTCTCCTGGTTCTTCCTCACACAAGTATCCTTCCGAAACTCACTTACTCTCACCACTCTCTTCACCCCAACATTCCCTCTTCTTTTCTGAAAACCTCTACAAATCTTCACCTTCGCCTTCACAAGATAGCGATCAGACAACTCTCCAGTTGCATCTCTCAGCATATTAACATCAAAAGTCTCTCTTTCGCGCGCCTGCCAATTAACACGTAATCCAATAACGCTCTCTGGCCATCTCTCCTTCTTACATACGTATTCTTATGTATATCTCTCTCTTTAAACCAGGTAATCCCAATTACCAGTTATATGTATATATATATATATATATATATATATATATATATATATATATATATATATATATATATATATATATATATATATATATATATATATATATATATATATATACATATACATATATATATATGGGGAAGAGCAGTGTGGTTTCAGAAGTGGTAGAGGATGTGTGGATCAGGTGTTTGCTTTGAAGAATGTATGTGAGAAATACTTAGAAAAGCAAATGGACTTGTATGTAGCATTTATGGATCTGGAGAAGGCATATGATAGAGTTGATAGAGATGCTCTGTGGAAGGTATTAAGAGTATATGGTGTGGGAGGCAAGTTGTTAGAAGCAGTGGAAAGTTTTTATCGAGGATGTAAGGCATGTGTACGTGTAGGAAGAGAGGAAAGTGATTGGTTCTCAGTGAATGTAGGTTTGTGGCAGGAGTGTGTGATGTCTCCATGGTTGTTTAATTTGTTTATGGATAGGGTTGTTAGGGAGGTGAATGCAAGAGCTTTGGAAAGAGGGGCAAGTATGAAGTCTGTTGTGGATGAGAGAGCTTGGGAAGTGAGTCAGTTGTTGTTCGCTGATGATACAACGCTGGTGGCTGATTCATGTGAGAAACTGCAGAAGCTGGTGACTGAGTTTGGTAAAGTGTGTGGAAGAAGAAAGTTGAGAGTAAATGTGAATAAGAGCAAGGTTATTAGGTACAGTAGGGTTGAGGGTCAAGTCAATTTGGAGGTGAGTTTCAATGGAGAAAAACTGGAGGAAGTAAAGTGTTTTAGATATCTGGGAGTGGATCTGGCAGCGGATGGAACCATGGAAGCGGAAGTGGATCATAGGGTGGGGGAAGGGGCGAAAATCCTGGGAGCCTTGAAGAATGTGTGGAAGTCGAGAACATTATCTCGGAAAGCAAAAATGGGCATGTTTGAAGGAATAGTTGTTCCAACAATGTTGTATGGTTGCGAGGCGTGGGCTATGGATAGAGTTGTGCGCAGGAGGATGGATGTGCTGGAAATGAGATGTTTGAGGACAATGTGTGGTGTGAGGTCGTTTGATCGAGTAAGTAACGTAAGGGTAAGAGAGATGTGTGGAAATAAAAAGAGCGTGGTTGAGAGAGCAGAAGAGGTGTTTTGAAATGGTTTGGGCACATGGAGAGAATGAGTGAGGAAAGATTGACCAAGAGGATATATGTGTCGGAGGTGGAGGGAACGAGGAGAAGTGGGAGACCAAATTGGAGGTGGAAAGATGGAATGAAAAAGATTTTGTGTGATCGGGGCCTGAACATGCAGGAGGGTGAAAGGAGGGCAAGGAATAGAGTGAATTCGAATTGGTTGGTTAGGTTAATTATTGCATGTATGACCCATGGTGAGGTGCCTGATGATTGGCGGATTGCTCTCACAGTGCCATTGTATAAAGGCAAAGCGGATAAAGGTGAGTGCTTAAATTACAGACGTATAAGTTTTTGAGTATTCCTGGGATATTTCGTTGGAGGGTATTGAATTAGAGGATGAAGCTATGTACAAATCATCAGATTGGGGAAGAGAAATGTGGTTTCAGAAGTGGTAGAAGATGTCTGGATCAGGTGTTTGCTTTAAAGAATGTATGTGAGAAATTCTTTGAAAAGCAAATGAATTTGTTTGTAGCAATAATGGATATGGAGAAGGAATATGATAGAGTTGATAGAGATGATCTGTGGTAGGTATTAAAATATATGATTTGGGAAGCAAGTTGTTTCACGCAGTGAAAAGTTTTTATCGAGGATTGAGGGCATGTGTACGAGCAGGAAGAGAGGAAAGTGATTGGTTCTCAGTGAATGTCGGTTTGCGGCAGGGGTGAGTGATGTCTCCATGGTTGTTTAATTTGTTTATGGATGGGGTTGTTAGGGAGGTGAATGCAAGAGTTTTGGAGAGAGGGGCAAGTATGCAGTCTGTTGTGCATGACGGAGCTTGGGAAGTGAGTTGTTGTTCGCTAATGATTCATCGATGGTGGTTGTTTCGAGAGAAAAACTGCAAAAGCTGGTGACAGAATTTAGTAAAATGTGTGAAAGAAGAAAGCTGAGAGTAAATGTGAATAAGAGCAAGGTTATTAAGTACAGCAGGGTTAAGGGACAAGTCAATTGAGAGATACGTTTGAATGGAGGAAACTGGATTAGTTGAAGTGTTTTAGATATCTGGGAATTGATTTGGCAGCGGATGGAACCATGGAAGCGGAAGCGAGTCATAGGGCTGGGAAGTGTGCGAAAGTTCTGGGAGCGTTGAAAAATTTGTGGAAGGCAAGAACGTTATCGCGGAAAGCAAAAATGGGTATGTTTGAAGGAATATGGTTCCGAATATGTAATGTGGTTGCGAGGCGTGGCCTATAGATAGTGTTGTGTGGAGGAGGGTGGATGTGCTGGATATGAGATGTTTGAGGGCAATATGTGGTGTGAGGTGGTTTGTTTGAGTAAGTAATGAAAGAGTATGAGAGATGTGTGGTAATAAAAAGAGTGTGGTTGAGAGAGCAGAAGATGGTGTTTTGAAATGGTTTGGTCACAATGAGAGAATGAATGACGAAAACTTGAGAAGGAGTATATACGTGTCTGAGGTGGAGGGAACGAGGAGAAGTGGGGGACTAGATTGGTGGTGAAAAGATGGAATGAAAAAGATTTGAGTGATCGGGACCTGAACATGCAGGAGGGTGAAAGGCGTACAAGGGATACAGGCGTGCAAGGAATACAAGGAATGATGTGGTATTAAAGAGATCGACGTGCTGTCAATGGATTGAACCAAGGCATGTGAAGCATCTGTTGTAAACCATGGAAAGTTTTGTGGAGCCTGGATGTGGAAAGGGAGCTGTGGTTTCGGTGCATTATTCATGACAGCTAAAGAGCGAGTGTTACCGAATGTGGCCATTGTTTTCTGTTCCTAGCGCTACCTCACGCACATGCGGTGGGAGGGGGCTGTCATTTTATGTGTGGCGTGGTGGCGACAGGAATGATTAAGTGCAGATAGTATAAATTATGCATATATGCATAAATGAATATGTCTTTGTGTATACGTATTTATGTATATGTTGTGATGTATAAGTATGTATATGTACGTGTGTGGACGTGTATGTATATACATGTGTATGTGGGTGGGGTTGGGCCATTCTTTCGTCTGTTTCCTTGCGCTACCTCGCTAACGTGGGAGACAGCGACAAAGTATAAGAAGATGAATAAATGAAATATTAATCTTACTTATTTGTTTTTATACTTTGTCGCTCTGTCCCGCGTTAGCGAGGTAGCGCAAGTAAACAGACGAAAGAATGGCCAACCCAACCAGAGACACATGTATATACATAAACGTCAAAACATGCTCATATACATACCTATACATTCTAACGTATAAACATATTTATATGTATACACAGACATATGCATATATACACATGTACATAATTCACACTTCCTGCCTTTATTCATTCCCGTCGCCACCCCGCCACACATGAAATTACAACCCCCTGCCCCCGAAAGCGAGCTAAGTAGTGCTAGGAAAAGACAAGAAAGGCCACATTCGTTTACATTCAGTTTCTTTCTGCCATATAAACCACACCTCCCTTTCCAGATCCACGCCACATAAAAATTTCCATGGTTTACCCCAGACGCTTCACATGCCTTGGTTCAATGCATTGACAGTACGTTCTAATTCACTCTATTCCTTGCACGCCTTTCATCCTCCCGCAGTTTCAGGTCCCGATCGCTCAAAATCTTTTTCACTCCATCTTTCCACCTCCAGTTTGGTCTCCCACTTCTCCTCGTTCCCTCCACCTCTCACACATATGTCCTGTTTGTCAACCTTTCCTCACTCATTCTCTCCATGTGACCAAACCATTTGAATACATCCTCTTTTGCTATCTCAACCACACTCTTTTTATTACCACACATCTCTCTCACCCTTCCATTCCTTACTCGATCAAACTACCTCACACCACATATTGTCCTCAAACATCTCACTTCCAACACATCCACCCTCTTCCGCAAAACTCTATCCATAGCCCACGCCTCGCAACCATATAACATTGTTGGAACCACTATTCCTTCAAACATACCCATTTTTGCTTTTTGAGATAATGTTTTCGCCTTCCACACATTTTTCAACGCCTCCAGAACTTTCACCCCCTCCCCCACCCTGTGAGTCACTTCCGCTTCCATGGTTTATCCGCTGCCAAATCCACTCCCAGATATCTAAAACGATTCACTTCCTCCAGTGTTTCTCCATTCAAACTTACCTCCCAGTTGACTTGTCCCTCAACCTATCCGTACCAAATAACATTGCTCTAATTCACATATACTCTCAGCTTTCCTCTTTCACACACTTTACCAAACTCAGTCACCAGCTTCTGCAGTTTCTCACTCGAATCTGCCAGCAGCGTTGTATCATCTGCTATATCATGAATCACTTCACAAGCTGTCTCATCTACAGCAGACTGCATACTTGCCCCTCTCTCCAAAACTCTTACATTCACCTCTCTTACAGCCCCATACATAAACAAATCAAATAACCATGAAAACATCACGCACCACTGCCGCAAATCGACATTCAGTGCGAACCAATCCCTTTCCTCTCTTCCTACTCTTACATATGCCTCAATTCCTCGATAAAAACGTTTCACTGCTTCTAGCAACTTGCCTTCCACACCATATATTCTTAATACCTTACACAGAGCATCTCTATCAACTCTATCATATGCCTTCTCCAGATCCATAAATGCTACATGCAAATCCATTTGTTTTTCTATTTCTCACATATATTCTTCAGAACAAACACCTGATCCACACATATTCTGCCACTTTTGAAACCACATTGCATTTCCCCAATCTGATGCTATGTACATGCCTTCTCCTTCTCAGTCATGACCGTCCTATATGATTTCCCAGGAATATTCAACAAACTTATACCTCTGTAATTTGAGCACTCAACTTTATCCCCTTTACCTTTGTACATTGGCACTATGCATGCATTCCGTTAATCCTCAGGTACCTCACCATGAGCCGTACATACATTGAAAATCCTTACAAACCAGTCAACAACACAGTCACCACCTTTTTTAATAAATTCCACTGCAGTACCATCGAAAACCTACCTCTTCCCAGTCTCTTTCCCCTGTTCTTTTCCTCTCACCAACCCATGACTTTCGTCAAAAAACATTCCCAAACCACTCTATCCCCTAGCGATAGGGGAAAAAGAATACCTCCCACGCATTCCCTACATGTCGTAGAAGGCGACTAAAGGGGACGGGAGTGGGGGGCTAGAAACCCTCCCATCCTTGTACTTTAACTTTCTAAAAGGAGAAACAGAAGAAGGACTCACGCAGAGAGTGCTAATCCTCCTCGAAAGCTCAGACAGGGGTATCTAAATGTGTGCGGATGTAACCAAGATGAGAAAAAAGGAGAGATAGGTCGTATGTTTGAAGAAAGGAACCTGGACGTTTTGGCTCTGAGTGAAACGAAGCTCAAGAATAAAGGGGAAGAGTGGTTTGGGAATGTCTTGGGAATAAAGTCAAGGGTTAGTGAGAGGACAAGAGCAAGGGAAGGAGTAGCACTACTCCTGAAACAGGAATGGTGGGAGTATGTGATAGAGTGTAAGAAAGTAAACTCTAGATTGATACGTGTAAAACTGAAAGTGGATAGAGAGAGATGGGTGATTATCGGTACATATGCACCTGGGCATGAGAAGATGATCATGAGAGGCAAGTGTTTTGGGAGCAGCTGAGTGAGTGTGTTAGTAGCTTTGATGCACGAGACTGGGTTATAGTGATGGGTGATTTGAATGCAAAGGTGAGTAATGTGGCAGTTGAGGAAATAATTGGCGTACATGGAGTATTCAGCGTTGTGAATGGAAATGGTGAAGAGCTTGTAGATTTATGTGCTGAAAAATGACTGGTGATTGAGAATATCTGGTTTAAAAAGAGAGATATACCTAAGTAAACATATAGAAGTAGGAGAGATGTGCTAATTGATAGGTGCGCAAAAGAGAGACATGTGGATATTAATGTGCTGAGAAGTGCAACTGGAAAGATGTCAGATCTTGTAGAGGCGAAGGTTTAGATTTATAGAGGTTTTCAGAAAAGAAGAGAGAATGCTGGGGTGAAGAGAGTGGTGAGAGTAAGTGAGCTTGGGAAGGAGACTTGTGTGAGGAAGTACCAGGAGAGATTGAGTGCAGAATGGATAAAGGTGAGAACAAAGGACGTAAGGGGTGTTGGGGAGGAATGGGATGTATTTAGGGAAGAAGTGATGGTTTGCGCAAAATATACTTATGGCATGAGAAGCGTTGGAGGTGGGCAGATAGAAAAGGTAGTGAGTGGTGGGATGAAGAAGACAGATTATTAGTGAAAGAGAAGAGAGAGGCATTCGGACCATTTTTGCAGGGAAATAATGCAAATGAGTGGGAGATGTATAAAAGAAAGAGGCAGGAGGTCAAGGGAAAGGTGTAAGAGTTGAAAAAGATGCCAAAGGAGAGTTGGGGTGAGAGAGTATCATTAAATTTCAGGGCGAATAAAAAAATGTTTTGGAAGGAGGTAGATAATGTGCGTAAGACAAGGGAACAAATAAGAACATCAGTGAAGGGGGCTAATGGGGAGGTGATCACAATGAGTGCTGATATGAGAAGGAAATAGAGTGAGTATTTTGATGGTTTATTAGTGTTTGGTGATAGAGTGGTAAATATAGGGTATTTTGGTCGAAGTGGTGTGCAAAGTGAGAGGTTTAGGGAGAATGATTTGTTAAAAAAGAAGAGGTATTAAAAACTTTATGGAAGATGAAAGCCGGCAAGGCAGCGGGTTTGGATGGTATTGCAGTGGAATTTATCAACAAAGGAGGTGATTCTATTATTGACTGATTGGTAAGTATTAATGGATCTGGAGAAGGCATACGATAAAGTTGATAGAGATGCTCTGTGGAAGGTATTTATAATATATGATGTGGGAGGCAAGTTGTTAGAATCAGTGAAAAGATTTATCGAGGATGTAAGGCGTGTGTACGTGTAGGAAGAGAAGAAAGTGATTGGTTGTTAATGAACGTTGGTTTGCGGCAGGGGTGCGTGATATCTCTATGGTTGTTTAATTTATTTAAGGATGGGTTGATAGGCAGGTGAATGCAAGAGCTTTGGAAAGAGGGGCAAGTATGCAGTCTCTTGTGGATGAGAGAGCTTGGGAAGTGAGTCAGTTGTTGTTCGCTGATGATACACGGCTGGTGGCTGATTCGGGTGAGAAATTGCAGAAGCTGGTGACTGTGCTTGGTAAAGTGTGTGAAAGAAGAAAGCTAAGAGGAAACGTGAAGAAGAGCAAGGTTATTAGGTACAGTAGGGTTGAGGGACAAGTCAATTGGGAGGTAAGTTTGAATGGAGAAAAACTGGACGAAGTGAAGTGTTTTAGATATCTGGGAGTGGATTTGGCAGCGGATGGAACCATGGAGGGGGAAGTGAATCATAGGGTGGAGGAGGGGGCGAAAATTCTGGGAGCGTTGAAGAATGTGTGGAAAGAAGGAACTGCGAAAGGGGACGAGCGAGGACACTCCCTCAAAGGCTCATTCCTCTGTTTATACCGCTACCTCACTAACGTGGAAAACGGCGAATAGCAATAAAGAAAAAAAAACTTGGAAAAAAAGAGAAAAAAATATATAATCATATATATATATATATATATATATATATATATATATATATATATATGTATATATATATATATATATATATATATATATATATATATATATATATATATATATATATATATATATATATATATATATATATATATATATATATATATACATATATATATACATATATATATATATATATATATATATATATATATATATATATATATATATATATATACATATATATATATTTCTTTTTCTTTTCTTTAAACTATTCGCCATTTCCCGCGCTAGCAAGGTAGCGTTGAGAACAGAGGACTGGGCCTTTGAGGGAATATCCTCACCTGGCCCCCTTCTCTGTTCCTTCTTTTGGAAAATAAAAAAAAAAATATATATGTATATATATATATATATATATATATATATATATATATATATATATATATATATATATATATATATATATATATATTAACCCTGGGGATAGGGGAGAAAGAATACTTCCCACGTATTCCCTGCGTGTCGTAGAAGGCGACTAAAAGGGAAGGGAGCGGGGGGCTGGAAATCCTCCCCTCTCGTTTTTTTTTTTTTATTTTTTTTTTTTTTCCAAAAGAAGGAACAGAGAAGGGGGCCAGGTGAGGATATTCCCTCAAGGGCCCGGTCCTCTGTTCTTGGCGCTGCCTCGCTGATGCGGGAGGTGGCGAATAGTATGAAAAAAAAAAAAAAAAAAAAAGAAATATATATATATATATATATATATATATATATATATATATATATATATATATATATATATATATATATATATATATATATATATATATATATATATATATATCTTTCTTTCTTTCTTTTAAACTATTTGCCATTTCCCGCGTTGGCGAGGTAGCGTTAAGAACAGAGGACTGGGCCTTTTTTGGAATATCCTCACCTGGCCCCCCTCTGTTCCTTCTTTTGGAAAATTAAAAAAAAAAACGAGAGGGGAGGATTTCCAGCCCCCCGCTCCCTCCCCTTTTAGTCGCCTTCTACGACACGCAGGGAATACGTGGGAAGTATTCTTAATCCCCTATCCCCAGGGATAATATATATATATATATTTATATATATATATTCCCTGGGGATAGGGGAGAAAGAATACTTCCCACGTATTCCCTGTGTGTCATAGAAGGCGACTAAAAGGGAAGGGTGCGGGGGGCTGGAAATCCTCCCCTCTCGTTTTTTTTTTTTTTTTTTTCCAAAAGAAGGAACAGAGAAGAGGTCCAGATGAGGATATTCCCTCAAAGGCCCAGTCCTCTGTTCTTAACGCTACCTCGCTATCGCGGGAAATAGCGAATAGTATGAAAAAAAAAAAAAATATATATATATATATATATATATATATATATATATATATATATATATATATATATATAATATATATATATATATATATATATATATATATATATATATATATATATATATATATATATATATATATATATATATATATATATATATATATATATATATATATATATATATATATATATATACATATTTATATATATATGTATATGCTTGCCTTTGCGTTAGTGTGTGTGTGTGTGTGTGTGTGTGTGTGTCAGGCATGCAGCTGTGGGAGGGTGGACGTTGTGCATGAACTAAACCCGGTTCATTATCGAACTTCCCGAGCTCTCTGGTCCTGCCTACAACCTGACCCCAGCTCTGAACTAACCTGTACGGCGCGTCTACATAGCTGTTATATCTGTGTTTGTACTGGAGTTTAGCACATAGATTCAGCGTAAAATATTACCAAATTCGTTTTTGGCATTAAAGGAAAATTATTGGGCTTATTAATGGGCATATATATCTCTAGTTTACGAACTTCGTTTGGATGGACTTTCTGGTTCGTTATGGGACACAAATATCCTTACTGTTTATTTCGGACTGAAAACGTCCAAGCTTATTAATCCATACCACGAACTGCCATATATCATTATATTATATCTGTGTGAAATTTTAATTTAACATATTTCTATTTTCATATTTAGCAAATTTTCGCCTGTTCTGAGGGGATTAGCATTCATATGTGCATTTTTCTTCTCCATCTACTTCTAAGGGTTAGAAAGGAAAAAGAAAAAAATATAAAAAATTTCATAAAGCATAGCACACAAATTTCTATAGGATTTAGATTTATGTTATTTGCATTTCATGGTACTGCGTGCATAAAGTCACAAGCAACAAGAAAAAAAATATATTGTTCAGATTTTCCGAGTCATTTTTCATTTTCGCAGCAAAACACGTTTGGAATTTATTGTGTACGCCTCCCATGCTGTGGGCGGTGCAGCAGAACGTGATACACAGCGCACAACGTACAGGATCTGGGGCACAGGTGTATGTCATCCTCCATGAGTTAATGAGGAACACCAATTCCTATTTTCACCTTGAGCTGCATAACCTTCGAGTAATATAATCTATTACAAGATTTCTAAATTCCTGACTCTACCAAGGGAGCCGATAAGGGAGACATATAACCGTAAGGAGACTAGAAGGCACCAATTAATAGTCCTCGAGAAATCAAGATAGACCAAGGAAGACACTGATGGGTAAAGTATGCCCAGGAAATGCCAACGGAGCCTCGGAGAAGGATGATTGACCAGATGAAACGGGGTGGGAGTGGATATGGATTTGGATCGAGGAAACGAAATACCATGAGAATACAGGCAATAGTAACAACCATGGGACAAATGGAACTGATAGAAATTAAGAGAAAAGGTCACTCAGATATAAAAGGGGGGACTATGCAAGACAATAGCTAAGAAAGCAGGAAAAGGAATTATGCATGAAAACTATTATCTCGTAAACATAGGCAATGATTCCCGTCAACGCGTTGTTGGTGTAACATTGGCCTTACTATTAGCTATAAAAACGATTAACATTAACAACGGAAGTAAACAAAAAATGAGCATAACAATAGATTTGATATCTGTAAATCTTAGCCTAATAAAAGCATACTAAAGAGATCTACTGCTAAGAGAGAAGAGTCCCATATTACTTAACAAAAAGTGTGGTTTCAAAAGTGGTAAAGGGTGTGTGGATAAGGTGTTTACTTCGAAGAACGTCTGTGAAAAATATTCAGAAAAAACAGATGGATTTGTATGTAGCATTTACGGATCTGGAGAAGGCATATGATAGGGTTGATAGAGATGCTTTGTGGAAGGTAGTAAGAGTATACTGTGTGGTTGCTAGAAGTAGTGAAAAGTTTTTATCAAGGATGCAAGGCATGTGTACGAGTAGGAAGAGAGGAAAGTGATTGGTTCCCAAGGAAAGTCAATTTGCGGCAGAGGTGCGTGATGTCTCCATGGCTGTTAAATTTGTTTATGGATGGAGTTGTTAAAGAGGTGAATGCAAGAGTTTTGAAGAAAGGGGCAAGTATGCATTCTATTGTGGCTGAGAGGGCTTGGGAAGTGAGTCAGTTGTTTCATCGCTGATGATGCAGGGTTGGTGGCTGATTCAGGTGAGAAAAAGCAGATGTTGTTGACTGACTTTAGTAAAGTATGTGAAAGCAGATAGTTAAGAATAAATGTGAATAAGAGAGACGTTATTAAGTTCAGTAGGGTTGATGGACAAGTTAATTGGGAGGTTTTTCTACATTCAAACTTACCTCCAAATTGACTTGTCCCTCAACCTTACTGAACCTAATAACCTTGCTCTTATTCACATTTA
>NC_092238.1:58977289-59003812 GCF_036320965.1 Panulirus ornatus
CCCCCTCCCCAACCCTATGATCCACTTCCGCTTCCATGGTTCCATCCGCTGCCAGATCCACTCCCAGATATCTAAAACACTTTACTTCCTCCAGTTTTTCTCCATTCAAACTTACCTCCCAATTGAATTGACCCTCAACCCTACTATACCTAATTAGCTTGCTTTTATTCACATTTACTCTCAACTTTCTTCTTTCACACACTTTACCAAACTCAGTCACCAGCTTCTGCAGTTTCTCACATGAATCAGCCAACAGCGCTGTATCATCAGCGAACAACAACTGACTCACTTCCCAAGCTCTCTCATCCACAACAGACTTCAAACTTGCCCCTCTTTCCAAAACTCTTGTATTCACCTCCCTCACAGCCCCATCCATAAACAAATTAAACAACCATGGAGACATCACACACCCCTGCCGCAAACGTACATTGACTGAGAACCAATCACTTTCCTCTCTTCCTACACGTACACATGCCTTACATCCTCAATAAAAACTTTTCACTGCTTCTAACAACTTGCCTCCCACACCATATATTCTTAATACCTTCCACAGAGCATTTCTATCAACTCTATCATATGCCTTCTCCAGATCCATAAATGCTACATACAAATCCATTTGCTTTTCTAAGTATTTCCCACATACATTCTTCAAAGCAAACACCTGATCCACACATCCTCTACCACTTCTGAAACCACACTGCTCTTCCCCAATCTGATGCTCTGTACATATATATATATATATGTATATATATATATATATATATATATATATATATATACATATATATATATATATATATATGTATATATATATATATATATATATATATATATATATATATATATATATATATATATATATATATATATATATATATATATATATATATATATACATATATATATATATATATATATATATATATATATATATATATATATATATATATATATATATATATATATATATATATATATATACATATATATATATATATATATATATATATATATATATATATATATATATATATATATATATATATATATATATATATATATATATATATATATATATATATATATATATATATGTGTGTGTGTGTCGGAGGTGGAGGGAACGAGGAGAAATGGGAGACCAAATTGGAGGTGGGAAGATGGAGTGAAAAAGATTTTGTGTGATCGGGGCCTGAACATGCAGGAGGGTGAAAGGAAGGCAAGGAATAGAGTGAATTGGATCGAAGTGGTATACCGGGGTTGACGTGCTGTCAGTGGATTGAATCAGGGCATGTGAAGCGTCTGGGGTAAACCATGGAAAGCTGTGTAGGTATGTATATTTGCGTGTGTAGACGTATGTATATACATGTGTATCGGGGTGGGTTGGGCCATTTCTTTCGTCTGTTTCCTTGCGACACCTCGCAAACGCGGGAGACAGCGACAAATCAAAAAAAAAAAAAGAAAATATATATATATATATATATATATATATATATATATATATATATATATATATATATATATATATATATATATATATATATATATATTTCTTTCTTCTTTTAAACTATTCGCCATTTCCCGCGTTAGCGAGGTAGCGTTAAGAACAGAGGACTGGGCCTTTTTTGGAATATCCTCACCTGGCCCCCTCTGTTCCTTCTTTTGGAAAATTAAAAAAAAAAAACGAGAGGGGAGGATTTCCAGCCCCCCGCTCCCTCCCCTTTTAGTCGCCTTCTACGACACGCAGGGAATACGTGGGAAGTGTTCTTAATCCCCTATCCCCAGGGATAATATATATATATATATATATATATATATATATATATATATATATATATATATATATATATATATATATATATATATATATATATATATATATATATATATATATATATATATATATATATATATATATATTATCCCTGGGGATAGGGGATTAAGAATACTTCCCACGTATTCCCTGCGTGTCGTAGAAGGCGACTAAAAGGGGAGGGAGCGGGGGGCTGGAAATCCTCCCCTCTCGTTTTTTTTTTTTTAATTTTCCAAAAGAAGGAACAGAGGGGGCCAGGTGAGGATATTCCAAAAAAGGCCCAGTCCTCTGTTCTTAACGCTACCTCGCTAACGCGGGAAATGGCGAAAAGTTTGAAAAAAAAAAAAAAAAAATATATATATATATATATATATATATATATATATATATATATTTATTCTTTTTTATTTATTATACTTTGTCGCTGTCTCCCGCGTTTGCGAGGTAGCGCAAGGACACAGACGAAAGAAATGGCCCAAACCCCCCCCCCATACACATGTATATACATAAGTCCACACACGCAAATATACATACCTACACAGCTTTCCATGGTTTACCCCAGACGCTTCACATGCCTTGATTCAATCCACTGACAGCACGTCATCCCGGTATACCACATCGCTCCAATTCACTCTATTCCTTGCCCTCCTTTCACCCTCCTGCATGTTCAGGCCCCGATCACACAAAATCTTTTTCACTCCATCTTTCCACCTCCAATTTGGTCTCCCTCTTCTCCTCGTTCCCTCCACCTCCGACACATATATCCTCTTGGTCAATCTTTCCTCACTCATTCTCTCCATGTGCCCAAACCACTTCAAAACACCCTCTTCTGCTCTCTCAACCACGCTCTTTTTATTTCCACACATCTCTCTTACCCTTACGTTACTCACTCGATCAAACCACCTCACACCACACATTGTCCTCAAACATCTCATTTCCAGCACATCCATCCTCTTGCGCACAACTCTATCCATAGCCCACGCCTCGCAACCATACAACAATGTTGGAACCACTATTCCTTCAAACATACCCATTTTTGCTTTCCGAGATAATGTTCTCGACTTCCACACATTCTTCAAGGCTCCCAGAATTTTCGCCCCCTCCCCCACCCTATGATCCACTTCCGCTTCCATGGTTCCATCCGCTGCCAGATCCACTCCCAGATATCTAAAACACTTCACTTCCTCCAGTTTTTCTCCATTCAAACTCACCTCCCAATTGACTTGACCCTCAACCCTACTGTACCTAATAACCTTGCTCTTATTCACATTTACTCTTAACTTTCTTCTTCCACACACTTTACCAAACTCAGTCACCAGCTTCTGCAGTTTCTCACATGAATCAGCCACCAGCGCTGTATCATCAGCGAACAACAACTGACTCACTTCCCAAGCTCTCTCATCCCCAACAGACTTCATACTTTTCCTCTTTCCAAAACTCTTGCATTTACCTCCCTAACAACCCCATCCATAAACAAAATAAACAACCATGGAGACATCACACAACCCTGCCGTAAACCTATATTCACTGAGAACCAATCATTTTCCTCTCTTCCTACACGTACACATGCCTTACATCCTCGATAAAAACTTTTCACTGCTTCTAACAACTTTCCTCCCACACCATATATTCTTAATACCTTCCACAGAGCATCTCTATCAACTCTATCATATGCCTTCTCCAGATCCATAAATACTACACACAAATCCATTTGCTTTTCTAAGTATTTCTCACATACATTCTTCAAAGCAAACTCCTGATCCACACATCCTCTACCACTTCTGAAACCACACTGCTTTACCCCAATCTGATGCTCTGTACATGCCTTCACCCTCTCAATCAATACCCTCCCATATAATTTACCAGGAATACTCAACAAACTTATACGTCTGTAATTTGAGCACTCACTCTTATCCCCTTTGCCTTTGTACAATGGCACTATGCACGCATTCCGCCAATCCTCAGGCACCTCACCATGAGTCATACATGAATTAAATATCCTTACCAACCAGTCAACAATACAGTCACCCCCTTTTTTAATAAATTCCACTGCAATACCATCCAAACCTGCTGCCTTGCCGGCTTTCATCTTCCGCAAAGCTTTCACTACCTCTTCTCTGTTTACCAAATCATTTTCCCTAACCCTCTCACTTTGAACACCACCTCGACCAAAACACCCTATATCTGCCACTCTATCATCAAACACATTCAACAAACCTTCAAAATACTCACTCTATCGCCTTCTCACATCACCACTACTTGTTATTACCTCCCCATTTGCGCCCTTCACTGAAGTTCCCATTTGCTCCCTTGTCTTACGCACTTTATTTACCTCCTTCCAGAACATATTTTTATTCTCCCTAAAATTTTATGATACTCTCTCACCCCAACTCTCATTTGCCCTCTTTTTCACCTCTTGCACCTTTCTCTTGACCTCCTGTCTCTTTCTTTTATACATCTCCCACTCAATTGCATTTTTTCCCGGCAAAAATCGTCCAAATGCCTCTCTCTTCTCTTTCACTAATACTCTTACTTCTTCATCCCACCACTCACTACCCTTTCTAATCAACCCACCTCCCACTCTTCTCATGCCACAAGCATCTTTTGCGCAATCCATCACTGATTCCCTAAATACATCCCATTCCTCCCCCACTCCCCTTACTTCCATTGATATCACCTTTTTCCATTCTGTACTCAGTCTCTCCTGGTACTTCCTCACACAGGTCTCCTTCCCAAGCTCACTTACTCTCACCACCCTCTTCACCCCAACATTCACTCTTCTTTTCTGAAAACCCATACAAATCTTCACCTTAGCCTCCACAAGATAATGATCAGACATCCCTCCAGTTGCACCTCTCAGCACATTAACATCCAAAAGTCTCTCTTTCGCACGCCTGTCAATTAACACGTAATCCAATAACGCTCTCTGGCCATCTCTCCTACTTACATAAGTATACTTATGTATATCTCGCTTTTTAAACCAGGTATTCCCAATCATCAGTCCTTTTTCAGCACATAAATCTACAAGCTCTTCACCATTTCCATTTACAACACTGAACAACCCATGTATACCAATTATTCCCTCAACTGCCACATTACTCACCTTTGCATTCAAATCACCCATCACTATAACCCGGTCTCGTGCATCAAAACCACTAACACACTCATTCAGCTGCTCCCAAAACACTTGCCTCTCATGATCTTTCTTCTCATGCCCGGGTGCATATGCACCAATAATCACCCACCTCTCTCCATCAACTTTCAGTTTTACCCATATTAATCGAGAATTTACTTTCTTACATTCTATCACATACTCCCACAACTCCTGTTTCAGGAGTATTGCTACTCCTTCCCTTGCTCTTGTCCTCTCACTAACCCCTGACTTTACTCCCCAGACATTCCCAAACCACTCTTCCCCTTTACCCTTGAGCTTCGTTTCACTCAGAGCCAAAACATCCAGGTTCCTTTCCTCAAACATACTACCTATCTCTCCTTTTTTCACATCTTATATATATATATATATATATATATATATATATATATATATATATATATATATATATATATATATATATATATATATATATATATATATATATATATATATATATATATATATATATATGTATATATACATATATATATATATATATATATATATATATATATATATATATATATATATATATATATATATATATATATATATATATATATATATATATATATATATATATATATATATATATATATATATATATATATATATATATGTTATCCCTGGGGATAGGGGAGAAAGAATATTTCCCACGTATTCCCTGCGTGTCGTAGAAGGCGACTAAATGGGAAGGGAGCGGGGGGCTGGATATCCTCCCCTCTCGTATTTTTTTTTTTTTTTTTTTCCAACAGAAGGAACAGAGAAGGGGGCCAGGTTAGGATATTCCCTCATAGGCCCAGTCCTGTGTTCTCAACGCTACCTCGCTGTCGCGGGAAATGGCGAATAGTATGAAATATATATATATATATATATATATATATATATATATATATATATATATATATATATATATATATATATATATATATATATATATATATATATATTTTTTTTTTTTTTTTTTTTATACTTTGTCGCTGTCTCCCGCGTTTGCGAGGTAGCGCAAGGAAACAGACGAAAGAAATGCCCCCCCCCATACACATGTATATACATACGTCCACACACGCAAATATACATACCTACACAGCTTTCCATGGTTTTCCCCAGACGCTTCACATGCCTTGATTCAATCCACTGACAGCACGTCAACCCCGGTATACCACATCGCTCCAATTCACTCTATTCCTTGCCCTCCTTTCACCCTCCTAAATGTTCAGGCCCCGATCACACAAAATCTTTTTCACTCCATCATTCTACCTCCAATTTGGTCTCCCTCTTCTCCTCGTTCCCTCCACCTCCGACACATATATCCTCTTGGTCAATCTTTCCTCACTCATTCTCTCCATGTGCCCAAACCACTTCAAAACATTCTCTTCTGCTCTCTCAACCACGCTCTTTTTATTTCCACACATCTCTCTTACCCTTACGTTACTCACTCGATCAAACCACCTCACACCACACATTGTCCTCAAACATCTCATTTCCAGCACATCCATCCTCCTGCGCACAACTCTATCCATAGCCCACGCCTCGCAACCATACAACATTGTTGGAACCACTATTCCTTCAAACATACCCATTTTTGCTTTCCGAGATAATGTTCTCGACTTCCACACATTCTTCAAGGCCCCCAGAATTTTCGCCCCCTCCCCCACCCTATGATCCACTTCCGCTTCCATGGTTCCATCCGCTGCCAGATCCACTCCCAGATATCTAAAACACTTCACTTCCTCCAGTTTTTCTCCATTCAAACTCACCTCCCAATTGACTTGACCCTCAACCCTACTGTACCTAATAACCTTGCTCTTATTCACATTTACTCTTAACTTTCTTCTTCCACACACTTTACCAAACTCAGTCACCAGCTTCTGCAGTTTCTCACATGAATCAGCCACCAGCGCTGTATCATCAGCGAACAACAACTGACTCACTTCCCAAGCTCTCTCATCCCCAACAGACTTCATACTTGCCCCTCTTTCCAAAACTCTTGCATTTACCTCCCTAACAACCCCATCCATAAACAAATTAAACAACCATGGAGACATCACACACCCCTGCCGCAAACCTACATTGACTGAGAACCAATCACTTTCCTCTCTTCCTAAACGTACACATGCCTTACATCCTCGATAAAAACTTTTCACTGCTTCTAACAACTTTCCTCCCACACCATATATTCTTAATACCTTCCACAGAGCATCTCTATCAACTCTATCATATGCCTTCTCCAGATCCATAAATTCTACATACAAATCCATTTGCTTTTCTAAGTATTTCTCACATACATTCTTCAAAGCAAACACCTGATCCACACATCCTCTACCACTTCTGAAACCACACTGCTCTTCCCCAATCTGATGCTCTGTACATGCCTTCACCCTCTCAATCAATACCCTCCCATATAATTTACCAGGAATACTCAACAAACTTATACCTCTGTAATTTGAGCACTCAGTCTTATCCCGTTTGCCTTTGTACAATGGCACTATGCACGCATTCCGCCAATCCTCAGGCACCTCACCATGAGTCATACATACCTTAAATAACCTTACCAACCAGTCAACAATACAGTCACCCCCTTTTTTAATAAATTCCACTGCAATACCATCCAAACCTGCTGCCTTGCCGGCTTTCATCTTCCGCAAAGCTTTCACTACCTCTTCTCTGTTTACCAAATCATTTTCCCTAACCCTCTCACTTTGCACACCACCTCGACCAAAACACCCTATATCTGCCACTCTATATATATATATATATATATATATATATATATATATATATATATATATATATATATATATATATATATATATATATATATATATATATATTTATATATATATATATATATATATATATATATATATATATATATATATATATATATATATATATATATATATATATATATATATATATATGCGTAAGACAAGGGAGCAAATGGGAACTTCAGTGAAGGGCGCAAATGGGGAGGTGATAACAAGTAGTGGTGATGTGAGAAGGAGATGGAGTGAGTATTTTGAAGGTTTGTTGAATGTGTTTGATGATAGAGTGGCAGATATAGGGTGTTTTGGTCGAGGTGTGTGCAAAGTGAGAGGGTTAGGGAAAATGATTTGGTAAACAGAGAAGAGGTAGTAAAAGCTTTGCGGAAGATGAAAGCCAGCAAGGCAGCAGGTTTGGATGGTATTGCAGTGGAATTTATTAAAAAAGGGGGTGACTGTATTGTTGACTGGTTGGTAAGGTTATTTAATATATGTATGACTCATGGTGAGGTGCCTGAGGATTGGCGGAATGCGTGCTTAGTGCCATTGTACAAAGGCAAAGGGGATAAGAGTGAGTGCTCAAATTACAGAGGTATAAGTTTGTTGAGTATTCCTGGTAAATTATATGGGAGGATATTGATTGAGAGGGTGAAGGCATGTACAGAGCATCAGATTGGGGAAGAGCAGTGTGGTTTCAGAAGTGGTAGAGGATGTGTGGATCAGGTGTTTGCTTTGAAGAATGTATGTGAGAAATACTTAGAAAAGCAAATGGATTTGTATGTAGCATTTATGGATCTGGAGAAGGCATATGATAGAGTTGATAGAGATGCTCTGTGGAAGGTATTAAGAATATATGGTGTGGGAGGAAAGTTGTTAGAAGCAGTGAAAAGTTTTTATCGAGGATGTAAGGCATGTGTACGTGTAGGAAGAGAGGAAAGTGATTGGTTCTCAGTGAATGTAGGTTTGCGGCAGTGGTGGTTAATGTCTCCATGGTTGTTTAATTTGTTTATGGATGGGGTTGTTAGGGAGGTGAATGCAAGAGTTTTGGAAAGAGGGGCAAGTGTGAAGTCTGTTGTGGATGAGAGAGCTTGGGAAGTGAGTCAGTTGTTGTTCGCTGATTATACATCGCTGGTGGCTGATTCATGTGAGAAACTGCAGAAGCTGGTGACTGAGTTTGGTAAAGTGTGTGGAAGAAGAAAGTTAAGAGTAAATGTGAATAAGAGCAAGGTTATTAGGTACAGTAGGGTTGAGGGTCAAGTCAATTGGGAGGTGAGTTTGAATGGAGAGAAACTGGAGGAAGTGAAGTGTTTTAGATATCTGGGAGTGGATCTGGCAGCGGATGGAACCATAGAAGCGGAAGTGGATCATAGGGTGGGGGAGGGGGCGAAAATTCTGGGAGCCTTGAAGAATGTGTGGAAGTCGAGAACATTATCTCAGAAAGCAAAAATGGGTATGTTTGAAGGAATAGTGGTTCCAACAATGTTGTATGGTTGCGAGGCGTGGGCTATGGATAGAGTTGTGCGCAGGAGGATGGATGTGCTGGAAATGACATGTTTGAGGACAATATATGGTGTGAGGTGGTTTGATCGAGTAAGTAACGTAAGGGTAAGAGAGATGTGTGGAAATAAAAAGAGCGTGGTTGAGAGAGCAGAAGAGGGTGTTTTGAAATGATTCGGGCACATGGAGAGAATGAGTGAGGAAAGATTGACCAAGAGAATATATGTGTCGGAGGTGGAGGGAACGAGGAGAAGAGGGAGACCAAATTGGAGGTGGAAAGATGGAGTGAAAAAGATTTTGTGTGATCGGGGCCTGAACATGCAGGAGGGTGAAAGGAGGGCAAGGAATAGAGTGATTTGGAGCGATGTGGTATACCGGGGTTGACGTGCTGTCATTGGATTGAATCAAGGCATGTGAAGCGTCTGGGGTAAACCATGGAAAGCTGTGTAGGTATGTATATTTGCGTGTGTGGACGTATGTATATACATGTGTATGGGGGGTGGGTTGGGCCATTTCTTTCGACTGTTTCCTTGCGCTACCTCGCAAACGCGGGAGACAGCTACAAAGCAAAAAAAAAAAAAAAAAAAGATATATATATATATATATATATATATATATATATATATATCCATAAAACCTTCTCCAGATCCATAAATGCTACATACAAATCCATTTGCTTTTCTAAGTATTTCTCACATACATTCTTCAAAGCAAACACCTGATCCACACATCCTCTACCACTTCTGAAACCACACTGCTCTTCCCCAATCTGATGCTCTGTACATGCCTTCACCCTCTCAATCAATACCCTCCCATATAATTTACCAGGAATACTCAACAAACTTATACCTCTGTAATTTGAGCACTCACTCTTATCCCCTTTGCCTTTGTACAATGGCACTATGCAAGCATTCCGCCAATCCTCAGGCACCTCACCATGAGTCATACATACATTAAATAACCTTACCAACCAGTCAACAATACAGTCACCCCCTTTTTTAATAAATTCCACTGCAATACCATCCAAACCTGCTGCCTTGCCGGCTTTCATCTTCCGCAAAGCTTTTACTACCTCTTCTCTGTTTACCAAATCATATGATAGAGTTGATAGAGATGCTCTGTGGAAGGTATTAAGAATATATGGTGTGGGAGGAAAGTTGTTAGAAGCAGTGAAAAGTTTTTATCGAGGATGTAAGGCATGTGTACGTGTAGGAAGAGAGGAAAGTGATTGGTTCTCAGTGAATGTAGGTTTGCGGCAGGGGTGTGTGATGTCTCCATGGTTGTTTAATTTGTTTATGGATGGGGTTGTTAGGGAGGTAAATGCAAGAGTTTTGGAAAGAGGGGCAAGTATGAAGTCTGTTGGGGATGAGAGAGCTTGGGAAGTGAGTCAGTTGTTGTTCGCTGATGATACAGCGCTGGTGGCGGATTCATGTGAGAAACTGCAGAAGCTGGTGACGGAGTTTGGTAAAGTGTGTGGAAGAAGAAAGTTAAGAGTAAATGTCAATAAGAGCAAGGTTATTAGGTACAGTAGGGTTGAGGGTCAAGTCAATTGGGAGGTGAGTTTGAATGGAGAAAGGCTGGAGGAAGTGAAGTGTTTTAGATATCTGGGAGTGGATCTGTCAGCGGATGGAACCATGGAAGCGGAAGTGGATCATAGGGTGGGGGAGGGGGCGAAAATTTTGGGAGCCTTGAAAAATGTGTGGAAGTCGAGAACATTATCTCGGAAAGCAAAAATGGGTATGTTTGAAGGAATAGTGGTTCCAACAATGTTGTATGGTTGCGAGGCGTGGGCTATGGATAGAGTTGTGCGCAGGAGGATGGATGTGCTGGAAATGAGATGTTTGAGGACAATGTGTGGTGTGAGGTGGTTTGATCGAGTAAGTAACGTAAGGGTAAGAGGGATGTGTGGAAATAAAAAGAGCGTGGTTGAGAGAGCAGAAGAGGGTGTTTTGAAGTGGTTTGGGCACATGGAGAGAATGAGTGAGGAAAGATTGACCAAGAGGATATATGTGTCGGAGGTGGAGGGAACGAGGAGAAGAGGGAGACCAAATTGGAGGTGGAAAGATGGAGTGAAAAGGATTTTGTGTGATCGGGGCCTGAACATGCAGGAGGGTGAAAGGAGGGCAAGGAATAGAGTGAATTGGAGCGATGTGGTATACAGGGGTTGACGTGCTGTCAGTGGATTGAATCAAGGCATGTGAAGCGTCTGGGGTAAACCATGGAAAGCTGTGTAGGTATGTATATTGCGTGTGTGGACGTATGTATGTACATGTGTATGGCGGGGGTTGGGCCATTTCTTTCGTCTGTTTCCTTGCGCTACCTCGCAAACGCGGGAGACAGCGACAAAGTATAAAAAAAAAAAAAAAAAAAAAAAAAATATATATATATATATATATATATATATATATATATATATATATATATATATATATATATATACATAGAATTCAGCTCACTCAACCACACTCTTTTTATTACCACACATCTCTTACCCCTTTATTACTTCCTCGATCAAACAAGTACAAACCAAAAAAAATGGTCTTCATATGTTTGATATCCAATATATATATATATATACCATCTTCCACACTTCCTTATCTAAAGCCCAGGACACGCATGCACGTAACAGTATTAGAACTGGTATTCCTTCAAACATACCCATTTCGTCCTTCCAGATAACATTCTCTCATTCGACACAATCTTCCATACTCCCAGAGTCTTCGTCCCTTTACCCATCCTATGACTTACTTCCGTTTCCATTGTTCCATTTGCCACTATGTCTAGTCCCAGATATTAATGACACTTGCTGTATTCAGTGTCAGAAACAGAAGTGCTGAAGATGACAGCTATTGATTTCCATGTTTTTGTGTCCCTATCAATAATGATTGTTTTCCATAAACATTAGGAAAAATAAAAGTTGGCCTCATTTTAGGTGAACTATGAAAGACAACAATACACTGATGAAACATTAACAGATTGCTAGTAATGCACAATGAAAACATATCTAGAAATGTTGAATCTATACAGTTGGCGTCATGTGACTCAGATTTCAGATTGAAGCGGAATGGAACAAGAAAGTCTGGAATTCAAACGTCTAGAAAAACCTTTCGACAAACCTAATAGAATTTAATTCTGGAGGACTCTGGAATGCAATCACTATGAAATAGTTATGAAATTAATCAGAGCAGTGAAGAGCTTATACCATCATTGTAGATGTAGAGTCAAGCATAGTGAAATAACCCTTAATCAGACAAGGACGGGTACTGTTTCCTCTTTAGTTCAACATATATATAGATTTATATCTGAGAAATATACATAAGAGATGATAAGATAATCTTAACATGCTACGTAGCTACAGAAAATGCAAATAAGATGTGCTTAAAGCAAGCAGTGGGTAGGTGGTCATATCATTGAACAGAAATACTATGAAAATTAGTGAAAAGTAAATATAGCGAGGCTGTGTGACTGGAAGTAGAGACTCGTTGAAGAACTCACTCCACAGGAGTCGACATTTCTTTGATACTGGAGGTAGGGCTGCCTTGGGCTGCGAAACCTAAGATACGACGGCAGATGAGCCTTCCATCTCAGAGCGACCTAAGGATGAGTGAGATTCCCCAGTACCCTACATGGCCTCAAGGGCATGGGAAAGTCTGCCTACACAAGAGCCACGGAATGCGCTTGATCATCTACTTCGCATCATTCTAACATTTGCTGTTAACATATAACAGATAGAAACAATCACCACTGGGCTCGCGGAACTCGAACCTGAGCCATAGAAATAATTGTGTGCTTTTCAGATCTTTCATACTTGTTGGCTATTTCCTGCATTAGAGAGGTAGCGCAGTCACAGAAAAAGAAATGCCGGATTCGTTCACGTTCATTCTCTCGCTGTTATATGCTATGCACCGAAACCACAGCTCACCTTACACAACCAGGCCACAGAGTTTTCCATATTTTTCCACCAAGGCCGTTTCATATATCCTGGTTCAGCCCATTGACAGCACTTTGATCCCTGTACAACACATCGTTTCACTTCGCTCTATCAGGTGCACGACTTTCATCTTCCTGCATGTTCAGGCCCCAATCACGAGAAAATCTTTTTAACTCCATCCTTCCAGCTTCAATTTCATTGCCCCGTTCTTCTTGTTCCCTCCACTTGTGATAAACAAATCCTCCTTGTCAACCTCTCCTCGATCATTTTCTATATTTGACCAAACATTATCAGCACACCCTCATCAGCTCCCTCAAACACATTCTTTGTATTACCACATCTATTTCTTACTTTCTGTTACATATTCCATCAAATCACCTTAAAGCAAAATCTGTCCTCAAACATTTCATTTCCAACACATCCATCCATATCCGCACATTTTCGTTGGTAGTCTATGCCTCTTCAGGACTATTACACCTTCAAACATACTCATTTTCGCCCTCCCAGATAACTGTCTCTCTTTTCATACATTCTTCAATACTCCCAGAACTTTTACCCCCATTCCCTCACCCACCCACTTCCTTGGTTCCATTCGCTACCATATCCACTTCCAGGTATCTAAGACTCTTCACTTCCTACAGATTTTCTCCTTTCAAACTAACACCTCAATTATCCTAATCTACCACCATACTAAACCTAGTAACCTTGCTTTTCTTTATACATACGTTCAACTTCCTGCTTTCACACACTCATCGAAACTCAAACAGTAACTTCTTTAATTTGTCACTCGAATCTGCCATCTGCCATCTGTACTATGATATCAGCAGACAATAAATGATTCACTTATCAGGCCTTCTTATTGCCTACAAGCTACATTTCCCTCCCTCATCACACTACACCATTGATAAAAATTCTCCCTGCATCTGGCACTTTCCTCCCACGCTAGATATCCTTAATTCTTTCCAAAGTACATCTTTATCTTCCCTGTTATGTTCTCCCTCCGCATCCAGAAATACTACATACAAATCCTTCTCTTTCTCTAAGTATTTCCAACATATATCCCTTACACCTGATCCAAACATCCTCTACCGCTTCAGAATCTACATTGTTCCTCCCAAGTCTAATACTCTGTACATGTTTTCACCCACTCAGTCAATACCATCTCATACAATTTACTAGGTACACTCGACAATCTTACGCCTCTGTAGTTTGAGCAATTACTTATACTCCCTTTGCCCATATTCAGTATCCCTATACATGCATTCTGCACCTTACATTGATCCATATATACACTGAAAATTCTAACTAACCAACCACCAGTACAGCAAGGTCTCTTCCCCCACCCTCATTTTGACGAAATTCAAGTGCAAGCTCATCCACTCCAGCCACCTTGCCATATTTCATCTTAGGCAAAGCTTTCACCTCCTTTCTCTTCACCAAACCACTCTCCGTAATTCTCTCCCTTTGCATACCACCCTAATCCAAAGCATCCTGCATATACTACCAACATATCTTGAAACAGATTCAAGACCTTCAAATACTTACTTCCTAGCGATTTAGCAAGACCTGTCACCATTTCCCTATTTGCTGACTTTACCAATGTTCCAAATTGCTCTATCATTTACATCACACAATTAATCTCCCTAAAAAACATCTTATATTCCCTTAAGTTTATTAATACTTGCTCATCCAAACTCTCATTTTTCCTCTTCTGTAAAATTTGCACCCACCTCTACACTTCCGGCAGCTCTCTCATCTACATCTCTATTATTTGCACTCCTTCCATGTAAGTACCACCCATATTCCACCATTTCTCTTTCACAAGCCATTTTCCTTTGTCATCCCATCTCTCATATCCCTGTCTAATCTGCCCACCTTCCACTTTACGCATGCCACATGCATCTCTCGTACATGCCAGCACTGCTTTTCTAAATACCTTCCATTCTTCACCCAATCCCCTAGTTTAATTTACTCTAATGTTTTCTCTTTCTATACTCAATGGCTCATCGAATATCTTCACAAACTTCTCAATTCCAGGCTCACTTACTTTCAACACTCTTTTCTCATCAAAATTATGTAAACAAGATAGAAAAGAAGGAGAAATAGGTAGTATGGTTGAGGAAAGGAACCTGGATGTTTTGGCTCTAAGTAAAACGAAGTTCAAGGGTAAAGGGGAAGAGTGGTTTCGGAAGGTCTTGGGAGTAAAGTTAGGGGTTGGTGAGAGGACAAGAGCAAGGGAAGGAGTAGCACTACTCCTGAAACAGGAGTGGTGGGAGTATGTGATAGAGTGTAAGAAAGTAAACTCTAAATTTATATGGGTAAAAGTGACAGTAGATTGAGAGAGATGGGTGATTATTGGTGCATATGCACCTGGTCATGAGAAGAAAGATCATGAGGGGTAAGAGTTTTGGGAGCAGCTGAGTGAGTGTGTTAGTAGCTTTGAGGAACGAGACCGGATTATAGTGATAGGTGATTTGAATGCAAAGGTGAGTAACCTGGCAGTTGATAGAATTATTGGTGTACATGGCGGTTTTCAGTGTTGTAACTGGAAATGGTGAAGAGCTTGTAAATTTGTGCACTGAAAAAGGATGAGTGATTGGGAATACATAGAATAAAAAGAGAGATATACATAAGTAGATGTATGCAAGTAGGAGAGATGGCCAGAGAGCGGTACTGGATTACGTGTTAATTGATAGGCGCGCGAAAGAGAGACTTTTGGATATTAATGTGCTAAGAGGTGCAACTGGAGGGATGTCTGATCATTATCTTGTGGAGGCGAAGGAGAATATTTGAAGAGCTTTTCAGGAAAGAAGAGAGAGTGATAGGGTGAAGAGAGTGGTGAGAGTGAGTGAGCTTAGGAAGGAGACTTGTGTGAGGAAGTACCAGGAGAGACTGAGACAGAATGGAAAAAAGGTGAGATCAAAGAACGTAAAGGGAGTGGGGGAGGAATGGGATGTATTTAGGGAAGAAGTGATGGCTAGTACAAAAGATGCTTGTGGCATGAGATGCGTGGGTAGTAGGCAGATTAGAAATGGCAGTGAGTGATAGGATGAAGAAATAAGATTATAAGAGAAAAAAAGAGAGAGACATTTGGACGAGTTTTGCAGGGAAATAGTGCAAATGACTGAAAGATGTATAAACGAGAGAGGCAGGAGGTCAAGTGAAAGGTGCAAGAGGTGAAAAAGAGGACATATGAGAGTTGGGGTGAGAGATTATCATAAAATTTAAAGGTGAATAAAAAGGCGCTTTGCAATAAGGTAAATAAAGTGCGAAAGACCAAAGAACAAATGAGAACATCGGTGAAGGGGGCTAAAGGGGAGGTGATAACAAGTAGTGGTGATGTGAGAACGATATGGAATGAGTATTTTGAAGGTTTATTAAATGTGTTAGATGATACAGCGGCAGGGGTACATGATGTCTCCATGCTTGTTTAATTTGTTTATAAATGGGGTTATTAGGGAGTTGAATGCAAGCGTTTGGGAAAAAGGGGCAAGTATGTAGTCTGTTGTGGATGAGAGAACTTGGGAAGTGAGGCAGTTGTTGTTCACTGATTATACAGCGCTGGAGGCTGATTCGGGTGAGAAACTACAGAAGCTGATGACTGAGTTTGGTAAAGTACGTGAAAGAGGAAAGCTGAGGTATATATATATATATATATATATATATATATATATATATATATATATATATATATATATATATATATATATATATATATATATATATATTTATATAATATTCATTTTATATACTATACTTTTTCGCTGTCTCTCGCATTAGAGAGGCAGCGCAAGGAAACAGACGAAAAAATAGCCCAACCCACCCACATACACATGTATATACATACACGTCGACACACGCACATATACATACCTATACATCTCAACGTATACATATATAGATACACACAGACATATATATATATATATTGTACATAATTCATACTGTCTGCACATATTCCTTTCCCTTCGCCACCCCGCCACACATGAAATGACATCCCCTTACCCCCGCATGTGCGCGAGGTAGCACTAGGAAAAGACAAAAAAGGCCACATTCGTTCACACTGTCTCTAACTGTCATATATAATGCACCGAAATCACAGCTCCCTTTCCACATCCAGGACCAACAAAACTTTTCCTGGTTTCCCCCAGATACTTCACATGCCATTGTTCAATCCATAGACAGCACGTCTACGCAGGTATACCATATCGTTCCAATTCACTCTAATCCTTGCACGCCTTTCACCCTCCTGCATGTTCAGGCCTCGTTCACTCAAAATCTTTCTCACTCCATCGTTCCACCTCCAATTTGGTCTCCCACTTCTACTCGTTCCCTTCACCTCTGACACATATATCCTCTTTGTCAATCTGTCCTCACGCATTCCCTCCATGTGACCTAACCATTTCAAAGCATCCTCTTCTGCTTTCTCAACCACACTCTTTTTATTACCACACATCTCTCTTAACCTTTCATTACCTAGTCCATCAACCCACCTCACACAAAATATTGTCCTCAAACATCTCATTTCCAGCACATCCACCCTCCTGCGTACTACTCTATCCATAGCCCACGCCTCGCAACCATACAACATTGTTGGAACCACTATTCTTTCAAACATACCCATTTTTGCTTTCCGAGATAATGTTATCGACCTCCACACATTCTTCAAGGCTCCCAGGATTTTCAAACCCTTCCCCACCCTATGATTCACTTCCGCTTCCATGGTTCCATCCGCTGCCAGATCCACTCCCAGATATCTAAAACACTTTACTTCCTCCAGTTTTTCTCCATTCAAACTTACCTCCCAATTGACTTGACCCTCAACCCTACTGTACCTAATAACCTTGCTCTTATTCACATTTACTCTTAACTTTCTTCTTTCACACACTTTACCAAACTCAGTCACCAGCTTCTGCAGTTTCTCACATGAATCAGCCACCATCGTTGTATCATCAGCGAACAACTGACTCACTTCCCAAGCTCTCTCATCCACAACAGACTTCATACTTCCCCCTTATTCCAAAACTCTTTCATTCACCTCCCTAACAACCCCATCCATATATATATATATATATATATATATATATATATATATATATATATATATATATATATATATATATATATATATATATATGGATGTGGGGGAGGAATGGGATGTATTTAGGGAATCAGTGATGGATTGCGCAAAAGATGCTTGTGGCATGAGAAGAGTGGGAGGTGGGTTGATTAGAAAGGGTAGTGAGTGGTGGGATGAAGAAGTATGAGTATTAGTGAAAGAGAAGAGAGAGGCATTTGGACGATTTTTGCAGGGAAAAAATGCAATTGAGTGGGAGATGTATAAAAGAAAGAGACAGGAGGTCAAGAGAAAGGTGTAAGAGGTGAAAAAAAGGGCAAATGAGAGTTGGGGTGAGAGAGTATTATTAAATTTTAGGGAGTATAAAAAGATGTTCTGGAAGGAGGTAAATAAAGTGCGTAAGACAAGGGAGCAAATGGGAACTTCAGTGAAGGGCGCAAATGGGGAGGTGATAACAAGTAGTGGTGATGTGAGAAGGAGATGGAGTGAGTATTTTGAAGGTTTGTTGAATGTGTTTGATGATAGAGTGGCAGATATAGGGTGTTTTGGTCGAGGTGGTGTGCAAAGTGAGAGGGTCAGGGAAAATGATTTGGTAAACAGAGAAGAGGTAGTGAAAGCTTTGCGGAAGATGAAAGCCGGCAAGGCAGCAGGTTTGGATGGTATTGCAGGGGAATTTATTAAAAAAGGGGGTGACTGTATTGTTGACTGGTTGGTCAGGTTATTTAATGTATGTATAACTCATGGTGAGGTGCCTGAGGATTGGCGGAATGCGTGCATAGTGCCATTGTACAAAGGCAAAGGGGATATGAGTGAGTGCTCAAATTACAGAGGTATAAGTTTGTTGAGTATTCCTGGTAAATTATATGGGAGGGTATTGATTGAGAGGGTGAAGACATGTACAGAGCATCAGATTGGGGAAGAACAGTGTGGTTTCAGAAGTGGTAGAGGATGTGTGGATCAGGTGTTTGCTTTGAAGAATGTATGTGAGAAATACTTAGAAAAGCAAATGGATTTGTATGTAGCATTTATGGATCTGGAGAAGGCATATGATAGAGTTGATAGAGATGCTCTGTGGAAGGTATTAAGAATATATGGTGTGGGAGGAAAGTTGTTAGAAGCAGTGAAAAGTTTTTATCGAGGATGTAAGGCATGTGTACGTTTAGGAAGAGAGGAAAGTGATTGGTTCTCAGTGAATGTAGGTTTGCGGCAGGGGTGTGTGATGTCTCCATGGTTGTTTAATTTGTTTATGGATGGGGTTGTTAGGGAGGTAAATGCAAGAGTTTTGGAAAGAGGGGCAAGTATGAAGTCTGTTGGGGATGAGAGAGCTTGGGAAGTGAGTCAGTTGTTGTTCGCTGTTGATACAGCGCTGGTGGGTGATTCATGTGAGAAACTGCAGAAGCTGGTGACTGAGTTTGGTAAAGTGTGTGGAAGAAGAAAGTTAAGAGTAAATGAGAATAAGAGCAAGGTTATTAGGTACAGTAGGGTTGAGGGTCAAGTCAATTGGGAGGTGAGTTTGAATGGAGAAAAACTGAAGGAAGTGAAGTGTTTTAGATATCTGGGAGTGGATCTGGCAGCGGATGGAACCATGGAAGCGGAAGTGGATCATAGGGTGGGGGAGGGGGCGAAAATTCTGGGGGCCTTGAAGAATGTGTGGAAGTCGAGAACATTATCTCGGAAAGCAAAAATGGGTATGTTTGAAGGAATAGTAGCTCCAACAATGTTGTATGGTTGCGAGGCGTGGGCTATGGATAGAGTTGTGCGCAAGAGGATGGATGTGCTGGAAATGAGATGTTTGAGGACAATGTGTGGTGTGAGGTGGTTTGATCGAGTGAGTAACGTAAGAGTAAGAGAGATGTGTGGAAATAAAAAGAGCGTGGTTGAGAGAGCAGAAGAGGGTGTTTTGAAATGGTTTGGGCACATGGAGAGGATGAGTGAGGAAAGATTGACCAAGAGGATATATGTGTCGGAGGTGGAGGGAGCAAGGAGAAGTGGGAGACCAAATTGGAGGTGGAAAGATGGAGTGAAAAAGATTTTGTGTGATCGGGGCCTGAACATGCAGGAGGGTGAAAGGAGGGCAAGGAATAGAGTGAATTGGAGCGATGTGGTATACCGGGGTTGACGTGCTGTCAGTGGATTGAATCAAGGCATGTGAAGCGTCTGGGGTAAACCATGGAAAGCTGTGTAGGTATGTATATTTGCGTGTGTGGACGTATGTATATACATGTGTATGGGGGTGGGTTGGGCCATTTCTTTCGTCTGTTTCCTTGCGCTACCTCGCAAACGCGGGAGACAGCGACAAAGTATAAAAAAAAAGAATATATATATATATATATATATATATATATATATATATATATATATATATATATATATATATAGGTAGTATGTTTCAGGAAAGGAACCTGGATGTTTTGGCTCTGAGTGAAACGAAGCTCAAGGGTAAAGGTGAAGAGTGGTTTGGGAATGTTTTGGGAGTAAAGTCAGGGGTTAGTGAGAGCACAGGAGCAAGGGAAGGAGTCGCACTACTCCTGAATCGGGAGCTGCGGGAGTATGTGATAGAGTGTAAGATAGTAAATTCTAGATTGATATGGGTAAAACTGAAAGATGATGGAGAGAGATGGGTGATTATTGGTGCATATACACCTGGGCATGAGAAGAAAGATTATGAGAGGCAAGTGTTTTGTGAGCAGCTGAATGAGTGTGTTAGTGGTTTTGATGCACAAGACCGGGTTATAGTGATGGGTGATTTGAATGCAAAGGTGAGTAATGTGGCAGTTGAGGGCATAATTGGTACACATGGAATGTTCAGTGTTGTAAATGGAAATGGTGAAGAGCTTGTAGATTTATGTGCTGAAAAAGAACTGTTCATAGGGAATACTTGGTTTAAAAAGCGAGATATACATAAGTATACGTATGTAAGTAGGAGAGATGGCCAGAGAGCGTTATTGGGTTACGTGTTAATTGATAGACGCACGAAAGAGAGACTTTTGGATGTTAATGTGCTGAGAGGTGCAACTGGAGGGATGTCTGATCATTATCTTGTGGAGGCGAAGGTGAAGATTTGTGGGGGTTTTCAGAAAAGAACAGAGAATATTGGAGTGAAGAGAGTGGTGAGAGTAAGTGAGCTTGGGAAGGAGACTTGTGTGAGGAAGTACCAGGAGAGATTGAGTACAGAATGGAAAAAGGTGAGAACAAAGGAGATAAGGGGAGTGGGGGAGGAATGGGATGTATTTAGGGAATCAGTGATGGCTTGCGCAAAAGATGCTTGTGGCATGAGAAACGTGGGAGGTGGGTTGATTAGAAAAGGTAGTGAGTGGTGGAATGAAGAAGTAAGATTATTAGTGAAAGAGAAGAGAGAGACATTTGGACGATTTTTGCAGGGAAAAAATGCAAATGAGTGGGAGAGGTATAAAAGAAAGAGGAAGGAGGTCAAGAGAAAGGTGCAAGAGGTGAAAAGGAGGGCAAATGAGAGTTGGAGTGAGAGAGTATCATTATATTTCAGGGAGAATAAAAAGATGTTTTGGAAGGAGGTAAATAAAGTGCGTAAGACAAGGGAACAAATGGGAACTTCAGTGAAGGGGGCTAATGGGGAGGTGATAACAAGTAGTGGTGATGTGAGAAGGCGATGGAGTAAGTATTGTGAAGGTTTGTTGAATGTGTTTGCTGATAGAGTGGCAGATAAAGGGTGTTTTGGTCGAGGTGGTGTGCAAAGTGAGAGGGTTAGGGAAAATGATTTGGTAAATAGAGAAGAGGTAGTAAAAGCTTTAAGGAAGATGAAAGCCGGCAAGGCAGCAGGTTTGGATGGTATTGCAGTGGAATCTATTGAAAAAGGTGGTGACTGTATTGTTGACTGGTTGGTAAGGTTATTTAATGTATGTATGATTCATGGTGATGTGCCTGAGGATCGGCGAAATGCTTGCATAGTGCCATTGTACAAAGGGAAAGGGGATAACAGGGAGTGCTCAAATTACAGAGGTATAAGTTTGTTGAGTATTCCTGGTAAATTGTATGGGAGGGTATTGATTGAGAGAGTGAAGGCATGTACGAAGCATAAGATTGGGGAAGAGTAGTGTGGTTTCAGAAGTGGTAGAGGATGTGTGGATCAGGTGTTTGCTTTGAAGTATGTATGTGAAAAATACTTAGAAAAACAAATGGATTTGTATGTAGCATTTATGGATCTGGAGAAGGCATATGATAGAGTTGAAAGAGATGCCCTGTGGAAGGTTTTAAGAATATATGGTGTGGGAGGCAAGTTGTTAGAAGCAGTGAAAAGTTTTTATAGAGGATGTAAGGCATGTGTACGTGTAGGAAGAGAGGAAAGTGATTGGTTCTCAGTGAATGTAGGTTTGCGGCAGGGGTGTGTGATGTCTCCATGGTTGTTTAATTTGTTTATGGATGGGGTTGTTAGGGAGGTAAATGCAAGAGTTTTGGAAAGAGTGGCAAGTATGCAGTCTGTTGTGGATGAGAGAGCTTGGGAGGTGAGTCAGTTGTTGTTCGCTGATGATACAGCGCTGGTGGCCGATTCATGTGAGAAACTGCAGAAGCTGGTGACTGAGTTTGGTAAAGTGTGTGAAAGAAGAAAGTTAAGAGTAAATGTGAATAAGAGCAAGGTTATTAGGTACAGTAGGGTTGAGGGTAAAGTCAATTGGGAGGTAAGTTTGAATGGAGAAAAACTGGAGGAAGTAAAGTGTTTTAGATATCTGGGAGTGGATCTGGCAGCGGATGGAACCATGGAAGCGGAAGTGAATCATAGGGTGGGGGAGGGGGTGAAAATTCTGGGAGCCTTGAAGAATGTTTGGAAGTCGAGAACATTATCTCGGAAAGCAAAAATGGGTATGTTTGAAGGAATAGTGGTTCCAACAATGTTGTATGGTTGCGAGGCGTCGGCTATGGATAGAGTAGTGCGGGGGAGGGTGGATGAGCTAGAAATGAGATGTTTGAGGACAATATGTGGTGTGAGGTGGTTTGATCGAGTAACTTATGTAAGGGTAAGAGAGATGTGTGGAAATAAGAAGAGTGTGGTTGAGAGAGGAGAAGAGGGTGTTTTGAAATGGTTTGGTCACATGGAGAGAATGAGTGAGGAAAGATTGACCAAGAGGATATATGTGTCAGAGGTGGAGGGAACGAGGAGAAGTGGGAGACCAAATATTAGATGGAAAGATTGAATGATAAAGATTTTGAGTGATCGGGGCCTGAACATGCAGGAGGGTGAAAGGCGTGCAAGGAATAGAGTGAATTGGAACGATGTTGTATACTGGGTCGACGTGCTGTCAATGAATTGAATCAAGGCATGTGAAGCGTCTGTGGTAAACCATGGAAAGTTGTGTGGGGCCTGGATGTCTAAAGGGAGATGTGGTTTCGGTGCATTATTACATGACAGCTAGAGACTGAGTGTGAACGAATGTGTCTTTCGTGTCTTTTCCTAGCGCTACCTCGCACACATGGGGGGGGGAGTGGGTTGTTATTCCATGTGTGGCGAGGTGGCGATGGGAACAAATAAAGGCAGACAGTATGAATTATGTAAATGTGTATATATGTATATGTCTCTGTGTGTATATATATATGTGTACATTGAGATGTATAGGTATGTATATTTGCGTGCGTGGACGTGTATGTATATATATATGTGTATGTGGGCGGGTTGGGCCATTTCTTTCGTCTGTTTCCTTGCGCTACCTCGAAAACAAGGGAGACAGCGACAAAGGAAATAATTTTTTTTTTCTTTTTTTATTTATTTTGCTTTGTCCTTGTCTCCAAGGTTAGCAAACGAAAGAATGGCCAACCCACCCACATACACATGTATATACATTCACCGCGACACACGCAAATATACATACCTATATATCGCAAAGTATATATATATACACACAGAGAAACATATGCATATATACACATGTACATAATTCATACTCTCCGCATTTATTCATTCCCATCGCCACCCCACCATATATGAAATAACAGCACCCTCCCCCTTCCTGTGCGCGAGGTAGCGCTAGAAAAAGACAACAAAGGCCACAGTCGTTCACACACAGTTTCTAGCTGTCATGTAGTAATGCACAGAAACTACAGCTCCCTTTCCAAGTCCAGGCCCAACAGAACTTTCCATGCTTTACCCGAGACGCTTCACTTGCCCTGGTTCCATCCATTGACAGCACGTCGACCCCTGTATACCACATCGTTCGAATTCACTATATTCCTTGCAGGCCTTTCGCCTACCTGCCTGTTCAGGCCTCGATCACTCAAAATCTTTTTCACTCCATCTTTCCACCTTCAATGTGGTCTCCCACTTCTCGTTCCCTCCACCTCCGACACATATATCATCTTGGTCAATTTTTTCTCACTCATTCTCTCCATGTGACCAAACCATTTCAAAACACCCTCTTCTGCTCTCTCAATCATACTCTTTTTATTACCACACATCTCTCTTACCCTACTATTACTTACTCGATCAAACCACCTCACACCACATATTGTCCTCAAACATCTCATTTCCATCGCATCCACCCTCGTCCGCACAATTCTATCCATCGCCCACGACACGCAACCATATAACATTGTTGGAACCACAACTCCTTCAAAGATACCTATTTTTGTTTTCAGAGATAATATTCTCGACTTCCACACATACTTTAACGATCCAAGAACTTTCGTCCCCTTCCCAACCCTATGATTCACTTCCGCTTCCATGGTTCCATCCGCTGCCAAATCCACTCCCAGATATCTACAACAATTCACTTCCTCCAGTTTTTCTCCATTAAAACTTACCTCCCAATTGACTTGTCCCTCAACCCTAATCACCTACTAACCTTGCTGTTATTCACATTTACTCTCAGATTTCTTCTTTCACACACTGTACCAGACTCAGTCACCAGCTTCTGCATCTTCTCACATGAATCAGCCACCACCGCTGTATCATCAGCGAACTACAACTGGCTCACTTACAAAGCTCTCTCATCCACAACAGACAGCATACTTGCCCCTCTTTCCAAAATTCTTCTATTCACCTCCCTAACAACCCCATCCATAAACAAATTAAACAACCTTGGAGACATCACACACCCCTGCTGCAAACCTACATTCACTGAGAACCAATCAATTTCCTCTCTCCCTACACGTACACTTGCCTTACATCCTCGATAAAAACTTTTCATTGCTTATAAGAACTTGTCTTCCACACCATATATTCTTAATACCTTCCACAGAGCATCTCTATCAACTCTATCATATGCCTTCTCCAGATCCATAGATACTACATACAGATCCTTTTGCTTTTCTAAGTATTTCTCGAATACATTCTTGAAAGCAAACACCTGATCTACAGATTCTCTACCACTTCTGGAACCACATTGCTCTTCCCCAATCTGATGCTCTGTACATGCCTTCACCCTCTCAATCAATAACCTCACATATAATTTACCAGGAATACCCAACAAACTTATACCTCTGTAATTTGAGCACTCATTTTTATTCCCTTTTCCTTTTTACAATGGCACTATGCAAGCATTCCGCCAATCCTCAGTCACCTCCCCATGAGTCATACATACAGTAAACAACTTTACGAACCAGTCAACAATACAGTCATCACCTTTTTTAATAAATTCCACTGCAATACCATCCAAACCCGCTGCCTTGCCGGCTTTTATCTTCCGCAAAGCTTTTACTACCTCTTCTCTGTTTACCAAATCGTTTTCCCTAACCCTCTCACCTTGCACACCACCTCGACAAAACACACCTTATATCTGCCAATCTATCATCAAACATTCAACAGACCTTGAAAATACCCACTCCATCTCCTCATATCACCAATACTTCTTATCACCTCCCCATTAGCCCCCGTCACTGACGTTCCACTTTGTTCCCTTGTCTTACGCACTTACCCCCTTCCAAAACATCTTTTTATTCTCATTAATATTTATTCATACTCTCTCACCCCAACTCTCATTGCCCTCTCCTTTACCTCTAACACCTTTTTCTTGACCTACTGCCTCTTTCTTTTATACATCTCTCTGTCATTTGCATTCTTTCGCTGGAAAAATCGTCCAAATGCCTCAGTCTTCTCTATCACTAATAATGTTACCTCCTCACCCTACCACTCACGACCCTTTCTAATCTGCCTACCTCCCACACTTCTCAGCCAGAAACAGCTTTTGCGCAAACCATAACTGCTTCCTTAAACCATCCCATTCCTCCCCCACTCCCCTTACGTCATTGGTTCTCACCTTTTTTCCATTTTGTACTGAGCCTCTCCTGGTACATCCTCACACAATTCAATTTCCAATGCTCACTTAC
>NC_092238.1:59003912-59013912 GCF_036320965.1 Panulirus ornatus
CCATATTATATATAAATATATAATATATATATATAAAAATATATATATAATATATATATATATATATATGTATATATATATATATATATATATATATATATAAATATATTATATATATATATATATATTTTATATATATATATATATAATATATATATATATATATATATATATATATATATATAATATATATATATATATTATATATAAATATATATATATATATATATATATAATAATATATATATATATATAATTATATATATATATATATATATATATATATATATATATATATATACATATATAATATATATATATATATATATATATATATATATATATATACATATATAAATATAATATAATTATATTATATATATATAATATATATATATTTTTTTTTTTTTCATACTATTCGCCATTTCCCGCATTTAGCGAGGTAGCGTTAAGAACAGAGGACTGGCGCCTTTGAGGGAATATCCTCATATGGCCCCCTTCTCTGTTCCTTCTTTTGGAAAATTTAAAAAAAAATGAGAGGGGAGGATTTCCAGCCCCCCGCTCCCTTCCCTTTTAGTCGCCTTCTACGACATGCAGGGAATACGTGGGAAGTATTCTTTCTCCCCTATATATATTTATCTATTTACTATATATATATGTGTGTGTAAGAAACTGCAGAAGATGGTGACTGAGTTTGGTAAACTGTGTGAAAGAAGAAAGTTAAGAGTAAATGTGAATAAGAGCAAGGTTATTATGAATAATAATTATGAAGGCTATTTAACTCAAGTTAAAAAATTCGTTGACTGGAGTAAACAAAATTTTTTGGAGCTTAATGTAAAGAAAACGAAAGAGATGATATTTGATTTCAGAACTAAAAATAAACACGTACCAGACCTATTAACAATTGAGGAAGAAAACGTAGAAAGAGTAAACCAGTATAAGTATTTGGGCTTTATGATTGATGACCAGTTGAAGGGAAGTGTTAATACAGATATGGTGTCAAGGAAATGTAACCAAAGATTACACTTTGTACGTATCTTGCATAACCTACATGTAGATAAAATGGTCATTAGCCTATTTTACAAATCAATTTTAGAATCAGTTATAAATTTTTCAATCACTGCCTGGTATGGAAAACTTACTTGCAAAGACAAAAAGAAGTTGGGAAGGATTGTTAAGAAAGCAAGAAAACTAGGTGCAGAGACCACATCACTGAATAAGCTGTATCAAAAAGGTACAATGAAACAAGTAGACAGAATGATGAAGGATGTAACGCATCCGTTACATAATTGTTACACGTATCTTAAATCTGGTAGAAGGCTAGCTCTGCCCAAGCTGCGCACTGACAGATACAAGAAGTCGTTTGTGCCTGAAAGCATTCTGCTTTTCAATCATCTATCATCACTATAACTTCTAGCTTTAAGTTTCATGATAACTGTAGGAGATGGTTCATGATAGGGATGGTGACAAGCTGATATCGCATGTACACAATAGCAAAGTAACATTTTATATGAAATAATCTATGGAATATTTCTTGTTAATATTTTAATGTTTTTTTTTTTTTTTTTTACAACTACTAAGGAGCTCTAAAACCAAAACGAATTTCATTTTGTATTACATTTTGTATAACAATTTGACGAATAAAGTATCTTATCTTATCTTATCTTATTAGGTACAGTAGGGTTGAGGGTCAAGTCAAATGGGAGGTAAGTTTGAATGGAGAAAAGCTGGAGGAAGTGAAGTGTTTTAGATACCTGGGAGTGGATCTGGCAGCGGATGGAACCATGTAAGCGGAAGTGAATCATAGGGTGGGGGAGGGGGCGAAAATTCTGGGAACCTTGAAGAATGTTTGGAAGTCGAGAACATTATCTCGGAAAGCAAAAATGGGTATGTTTGAAGGAATAGTGGTTCCAACAATGTTGTATGGTTGCGAGGCGTGGGCTATGGATAGAGTTGTGCGCAGGAGGGTGGATGTGCTGGAAATGAGATGTTTGAGGACAATATGTGGTGTGAGGTGGTTTGATTGAGTAAGTAATGTAAGGGTGAGAGAGATGTGTGGAAATAAAAAGAGTGTGGTTGAGACAGCAGAAAAGGGTGTTTTGAAATGGTTTGGTCACATGGAGAGAATGAGTGGGGAAAGATTGACCAAGAGGATATATGTGTCAGAGGTGGAGGGAACGAGGAGAAGTGGTAGACCAAGTTGGAGGTGGAAAGATGGAGTAAAAAAGATTTTGAGTGATCGGGGCCTGAACATGCAGGAGGGTGAAAGGCGTGCAAGGAATAGAGTGAATTGGAACGATGTGGTATACCGGGGTCGACGTGCTGTCAATGGGTTGAACCAGGGCATGTGAAGCGTCTGGGGTAAACCATGGAAAGTGTGTGGGGCCTGGATGTGGAAAGGGAACTGTGGTTTCGGTGCATTATTACATGACAGCTAGAGACTGAGTGTGAACGAATGGGGCCTTTGGTGTCTTTCCTAGCGCTACCTCGCACACATGAGGGGGGAGGGGGTTGTTATTCCATCTGTGGCGAGGTGGCGATGGGAGCAAATAGAGGCAGACAGTATGAATTATGTACATGTGTATACATGTATATGTCTGTGTGTGTATATATATGTGTACATTGAGATGTATACGTATGTATATTTGCGTGTGTGGACGTGTATGTATATACATGTGTATGTTGGCGGGTTGGGCCATTCTTTCGTCTGTTTCCTTGCGCTACCTCGCTAACGCGGGAGACAGCGACAAAGCCAAATAATAATAATAATAATGATAATAATAATGATATAATATATATATATATATATATATATATATATATATATATATATATATATATATATATATATATATATATATATATATATATATATATATATATATATATATATATATATATATATATATATATATATATATATATATATATATGTATATATATATCGCTGGGGATAGGGGAGAAAGAATATTTCCCACGCATTCCTCACTTGTCGTAGAAGGTGACTAAAGGGGACGGGAGCTGGAGGCTGGAAGCACTCCCCTCCTTGTATTTTAACTTTCTAAAAAGGGAACAGAAGTAGGAGTCACACAGGGAGTGCTCATCTTCCTCGAAGGCTCAGATTGGGGTGTCTAAATTTGTGTGGATTCAACCATGATGAAAAAAAGCACAGAAAGGTAGTATGTTTGAGGAAAGGAACCTGGATGTTCTGTCTCTGAGTGAAACGAAGTTGAAAGGTAAAGGGGAAGAGTGGTTTGGGAATGTTTTGAGAGAAAGTCAGGAGTTAGTGAGAGGACAAGAGCAAGTGAAGGAGTAGCAATACTCCTGAAACAGGAGTGGTACGAGTATGTGATAGAGTATAAAAGAGTAAACTCTAGATTGATATGGGGAAAACTGAAAATTTATGGAGAGAGATGGGTGATTAATGGTGCATATGCACCTGGGCATGAGAAGAAAGATTATGAGAGGCAAGTGCTTTAGGAGCAGCTGAATATGTGTGTTAGTAGTTTTGATGCACGAGGCCGGGTTATAGTGACGGGTGATTTGAATGCAAAGGTGAGTAATGTGGTAGTTGAGGGAATGATTGGTGCACTTCGAGTGTTCAGTGTTGTAAATGGAAACGGTGAAGTGCATGTAGATTTATGTGCTGAAAAAGGACTGGTGCTTGAGAATACCTGGTTTAAAAAGAGAGATATACATAAGTATGCGTATGTAAGTAGGAAAGATTGACAGAGAGCGTTATTGGATTTACTGTTAATTGATAGGCGCGCGAAAGAGAGACTTTTGGATGTTAATGTGCTGAGAGGTGCAACTGGAGGGATGTCTGATCATTATCTTGTCGAGACGATGGTGAAGATTTGTAGAGCTTTTCAGAAAAGAAGAGAGAATTTTGGGGTGAAGAGAGTGGTTAGAGTAAGTGAGCTTTGGAAGGAGACTTGTGTGAGAAAGTACCAGGATAGACTGAGTAGAGAATGGAAAAAGGTGAAAACAAAGGACGTAAGGGGAGTGGGTGGAGGAAGGAGATGTATTTACAAAAGCAATGATAGCTTGGGCAAAAGATGCTTGTGGCATGAGAAACGTGGGAGGTGGGCAGATTAGATAGGGTAGTGAGTGGTGGCATGAAGAGGTAAGATTGTTAGTGAAAGAGAAGAGAGAGGCATTTGGACGATTTTTGCAGGGAAATAATGCAAACGACTGGGATGTATAAAAGAAAGAGGCAGGAATTCAAGAGAAAGGATCAAGAGGCGAAAAAGAGCGAACTGAGAGTTGGCGTGAGTGAGTATCATTAAATTTTAGAGAGAATAATGAGATGTTTTGGAAGGAGGTAAATAAAGTGTGTAAGACAAGGGAACAAATGGGAACTTCAGTGAAGGGGGCTAATGGGGAAGTGATAACAAGTAGTGGTGATGTGAGAAGGATATGGAGTGAGTATTTTCAAGGTTTTTTGAATGTTTTTGATGATAGAGTGGCAGATATAGGGTGTTTTGGACGACGTAGTGTGCAAAGTAAAAGAGTTAGGGAGAATGATTTGGTAAATAGGGAAGAGGTAGTAAAAGCTTTACGGAAGATGAATGCCGGCAAGGAAACGGGTTTGGATGGTATTGCAGGGGGGTGGCTGTATTGTTGACTGGTTGGTAAGGTTATTGAATGTATGTATGACTCATGGTGAGGTGCCTGAGAATTGGAGAAATGCTTGCATACTGTCATTGTACAAAAGCAAAGGGGACAAATGTGAGTGCTCAAATTACAGAGGTACAACTTTGTTGAGTACTCCTGGGAAATTAGATGGGAGGGTATTGATTGAGAGGGTGAAGGCATGTACAGAGCATCAGATTGGGGAAGAGCAGTGTAGTTTCAGAAGTGCTAGAGGTTATGAGGATCAGGTGTTTGTTTTGAAAATGTATGTGAGAAATGGTTTGGTATGTAGCGTTTATGGGTCTGGAGAGAGAATATGATAGAGTTGATAGAGATGCTCTGTGGAAGGTATTAAGAATATAAGGTGTGGGAGGCAAGTTCTTAGAAGCAGTGGAAAGTTTTTATCGATGATGTAAGGCATGTGTACGTATAGGAAGAGAGGAAAGAGTTTGGCTTTCAGTGAATATTGGTTTGCGGCAGTTGTGTGATGGTTGTTTAATGTGTCTATGGATGGGGTTGTTAGGGAGGTGAATGCAAGAGTTTTGGAAAGAGGGGCAAGTATGCAGTGTGTTGAGGGTGAGGAGCTTGGGAAGTGAGTCAGTTGTTGTCCTTGATGATACATCGCTGGTGCCTGATTCGAGTGAGAAACTGCAGAAGCTGGTGAGTGAGTTTGGGAAAGTGTGTGAAAGAAGAAAGATGAGAGAAAGTGTGAATAACAGCAAGGTTATTAGGTACAGTAGGGTTTAGGGACAAGTCAACTGGAAGGTAAATTTGAATGGAGAAAAATTGGAGGAAGTGAAGTGTTTTAGATATCTGGGAGTGGATTTGGCAGCGGATAGAACCATGGAAGCGGAAGTGAATCATAGTGTGGGGGAGGGGGTGAAAGTTCTGGGAGCGTTGAAAAATGTGTGGAAGTCGAGAACGTTATCTAGGAAAGCAAAAATGGGTATGTTTGAATGAATAGTGGCTCCAACAATGTTATATTGTTTTGAGGCGTTGGCTATATAGTTGTGCGGAAGGAGGTTGGAAGTGCTGAAAATGAGATATTTTAGGACAATATGTGGTGTGAGGTGCTTTCATCGAGAAGTTAGTGAAAGGGGAAGAGAGATGTGTGGTAATGAATAGAGTGTGGTCGAGAGAACAGAAGAGGTTGTTTTGAAATGTTTTGGTCACATAGAGAGAATGAGTGAGGAAAGATTGACCAAGAGGATATATATGTCAGAGGTGGAGGGAACGAGGAGAAGTGGATGACTAAATTGGAGGTGGAAAGATTGGTTGACAAAGATTTTGAGTGATCGGGGCCTGAACATGAAGGAGGGTGAAAGGCGTGCAAGGAATATGGGTATTGCATTGGAATTTATTAAAAAAGGGGGTGACTGTATTGTTGACTGGTTGGTAAGGTTATTTAATGTATGTATGATTCATGGTGAGGTGCCTGAGGATTGGCGGAATGCTTGCATAGTGCCATTGTACAAATGCAAATGGGATAAGAGTGAGTGGTCAAATTACAGTAGTATAAAATTGTTGAGTATTCCTGGTAAATTATATGGGAGGGTATTGATTGAGAGGGTGAATGCATGTACAGAGCATCAGATTGGGGAAGAGCAGTGTAGTTTCAAAAGTGGTAGAGGATGTGGGGATATATATATTTTTAGTATTTGCTTTGTCGCTGTCTCCAGCGTTTACGAGGTAGCGCAAGGAAACAGACGAAAGAAATGGCCCAACCCACCCCCATACACAATGTATATACATACACGTCCACACACGCAAATATACATACCTATACATCTCAATGTACACATATATATACACACACAGACACATACATATATACCCATGCACACAATTCAAACTGTCTGCCTTTATTCATTCCCATCGCCACCTCGCCACACATGGAATACCATCCCCCTCCCCCCCTCACGTATGCGAGGTAGCACTAGGAAAAAGCAACAAAGGCCCCATTCGTTCACACTCAGTCTCCAGCTGTCATGCAATAATGCCCGAAACCACAGCTCCCTTTCCAAATCCAGGCCCCACACAACTTTCCATGGTTTACCCCAGACGCTTCACATGCCCTGATTCAATCCACTGACAGCACGTCAACCCGATATACCACATCGATCCAATTCACTCTATTCCTTGCCCTCCTTTCACCCTCCTGCATGTTCAGGCTCCGATCACACAAAATCTTTTTCACTCCATCTTTCCACCTCCAATTTGGTCTCCCACTTCTCCTCGTTCCCTCCACCTCCGACACATATCTCCTCTTGGTCAATCTTTCCTCACTCATTCTCTCCATGTGCCCAAAACATTTCAAAACACCCTCTTCTGCTCTCTCAACCACGATCTTTTTATTTCCACACATCTCTCTTACCCTCACATTACTTACTCGATCAAACCACCTCACACCACACATTGTCCTCAAACATCTCATTTCCAGCACATCCACCCTCCTGCGCACAACTCTATCCATAGCCCAGGCCTCGCAACCATACAACATTGTTGGAACCACTATTCCTTCAAGCATAAACATTTTAGCGTTCCGAGATAATGTTCTCGACTCACACACATTCTTCAAGGCTCCCAGGATTTTCGCCCACTCCCCCACCCTATGATTCACTTCCGCTTCCATGGTTCCATCCGCTGCCAGATCCACTCCCAGATATCTAAACCACTTTACTTCCTCCAGTTTTTCTCCATATATATATATATATATATATATATATATATATATATATATATATATATATATATATATATATATATATATATATATATATATATATCCCGCATTCCTCACATGACGTCTAAATGTATGTGGATGTAACAAACATAAGAAAAAAGGAGAGATAGCTAGTATGCGTGAGGAAAGGAACCTGGATGTTTTGGCTCTGAGTGAAACGAAGCTCAAGGGTAAAGGGGAAGAGTGGTTTTGAATGTCTTGGGAGTAAAGTCAGGGATTAGTGAGAGGACAAGAGTAAGGGAAGGAGTAGCACTACTCCTGAAACTGGAGTGGTGGGAGTATGTTATAGAGTGTAAGAAAGTAAATTCTAGATTGATGTGGGTAAAACTGAAAGTTGATGGAGAGAGATGGCTGATTATTGGTGCATATGCACCTGGGCATGAGAAGAAAGATCATGAGAGGCAAGTGTTTTGGGAGCAGCTGAATGAGTGTGTTAGTGGTATTGATGCACGAGACCGGGTTATAGTGAGGGGTGATGTAAATGCAAAGGTGAGTAATGTGGCATTTTACGGAATAATTGGTATACATGGGGTGTTGTAAATGGAAATGGTGAAGAGCTTGTAGATTTATGTGCTGAAAAACGACTGGTGATTGGGAATACCTAGTTTAAAATGCGAGACATACACAAGTATGCGTATGTAAGTAGGAGAGATGGCCAGAGAGCGTTATTGGATTACGTGTTAATTGATAAGCGCGCGAAAGAGTGACTTTTGGATGTTAATGTGCTGAGAGGTGCAACTGGAGGGATATCTGATCATTATCATGTGGAGGTGAAGGTGAAGATTTGTAGGGGTTTTCAGATAAGAAGAGAGAATGTTGCGGTGAAGAGAATGGTGAGAGTAAGTGAGCTTAGGAAAGAGACATGTGTGAGAAAGTACCAGGAGAGACTGAGTACAGAATGGAAAAAGGTGAGAACAAAGGAGGTAAGGGGAGTGGGGGAGGAATGGGATGTATTTAGGGAAGCAGTGATAGCTCGCGCAAAAGATGCTTGTGGCATGAGAAGAGTAGGAGGTGGATTGATTAGAAAGGGTAGTGAGTGGTGGAATGAAGAAGTAAGATTATTAGTGAAAGAGAAGAGAGAGGCATTTGAACGATTTTTCCAGGGAGAAAATGCAAATAAGTGGGAGATGTATAAAAGAAAGAGGCAGGAGGTCAAGAGAAAAGTGCAAGAGGTGAAAAAGAGGGCAAATTACAGGTAGAGTGAGAGAGTATCATTAAATTTTAGGGAGAATAAAGATATTTTGAAAGGAGGTAAATAAAGTGCGTAAGACAAGAGAGCAAATGGGAACTTCAGTGAAGGGGGATAATGGGGAGGTGATAACAAGTAGTGGTGATGTGAGAAGGAGATGAAGTGCGCATTTTGAAAGTTTGTTCAATGTGTTTGATGATAGAGTGGCAGATATAGGGTGTTTTGGTCGAGGTGGGTTAGTGAGAGGGTTAGGGAGGATGATTTGGTAAACGGAGAAGAGGTAGTAAAAGCTTTGCGAAAGATAAAAGCAGGCAAGGCAGCAGCTATGGATGGTATTGCAGTGGAATTTATTAAAAAATGGGGTGACTGTATTGTTGACTGGTTGGTAAGGATATTTAAGGTATGTATGATTCATGGTGGGGTGCCTGAGGATTGGCGGAATGCTTGCATAGTGCCATTGTACAAAGGCAAAGGGGATAAGAGTGAGTGCTTAAATTACAGAGGTATAAGTTTGTTGAGTATTCCTGGAAAATTATATGGGAGGGTATTGATTGAGAGGGTCAAGGCATGTACAGAGCATCAGCTTAGGGAAAAGCAGTGTTGTTTCAGAAGTGGTTGAGGATATGTGATCAGGCGCTTGCTCTGAAGAACGTATGTGAGAAATACTTGAAAAAGCAACTGGATTTGTATGTAACAGTTATGGATCTGGAGAAGGCATATGATAGAGTTGATAGAGATGCTCTGTGGAAGGTATTAAGAATATATGGTGTGGGAGGCAAGTTGTTAGAAGCAGTGAAAAGTTTTTATCGAGGATGTAAGGCATGTGTACGTGTAGGAAGAGAGGAAAGTGATTGGTTCTTAGTGAATGTAGGTTTTCGGCAGGGGTGTGTGATGTCTCCATGGTTGTTTAATTTGTTTACGGATGGGGTTGTTCGGGAGGTGAATGCAAGAGTTTTGGAAAGAGAGGCAAGTATGCAGTCTGTTGCGGATGAGGGAGATTGGGAAGTGAGTCAGTTGTTGTTCGCTGATGATACAGCGCTGGTGGCTGATTCATGTGAGAAACTGCAGAAGCTGGTGACTGAGTTTGGTAGAGTGTGTGAAAGTTAAGATAAATGTGAATAAGAGCAAGGTTATTAGGTACAGTAGGGTTGAGGGTCAATTCAATTGGGAGGTAAGTTTGAATGGAGGAAAACTGGAGGAAGTGAAGTGTTTTAGATATCTGGGAGTGGATTTGGCAGCGGATGGAACCATGCAAGCGGAAGTGAATCGTAGGGTGGAGGAGGGGGCGAAAATTCTGGGAGCCTTGAAGAATGTTTGGAAGTCGACAACATTATCTCGGAAAGCAAAAATGGGTATGTTTGAAGGAATAGTGGTTCCAACAATGTTGTATGGCTGCGAGGCGTGAGCTATGGATAGAGTTGTGCGCAGGAGGG
>NC_092238.1:59018912-59024703 GCF_036320965.1 Panulirus ornatus
GCTCTTCACCATTTCCATTTACAACACTGAACACCCCATGTATACCAATTATTCCCTCAACTGCCACATTACTCACCTTTGCATTCAAATCACCCATCACTATAACCCGGTCTCGTGCATCAAAACCACGTGCATCATTCAGCTGCTCCCAAAACACTTGCCTCTCTTGATCTTTCTTCTCATGCCCAGGTGCATATGCACCAATAATCACCCACCTCTCTCCATCAACTTTCAGTTTTACCCATATTAATCGAGAATTTACTTTCTTACACTCTATCACATACTCCCACCACTCCTGTTTCAGGAGTATTGCTACTCCTTCCCTTGCTCTTGTCCTCTCACTAACCCCTGACTTTACTCCCCAGACATTCCCAAACCACTCTTCCCCTTTACCCTTGAGCTTCGTTTCACTCAGAGCCAAAACATCCAGGTTCCTTTCCTCAAACATACTACCTATCTATCCTTTTTTCACATCTTGGTTACATCCACACACATTTAGGCACCCCACTCGGAGCCTTCGAGGAGGATGAGCACTCCCCGCGTGACTCCTTCTTCTGTTTCCCATTTTAGAAAGTTAATACAAGGAGGGGAGGATTTCTGGCCCCCCGCTCCCGTCCCCTCTAGTCGCTTTCTACGACACGCGAGGAATACGTGGGAAGTATTCTTTCACCCTTATCCCCAGGGATAATATACATATATATATATACATATACACATACACACACATACACATACATACGCACATATACACACACACACACATACATATATATACATATGAAAAATGTAAGAAACAATTTAGAAAACTGAAACTTCTAGCTTGAAATGAATGAAAAAAATGAATGTCACATAATGGTTCAACCTCTGGCTATGGAAAAAAGGAAATGTATAATTTATTTACACAAACGTCAATATATATATATATATATATATATATATATATATATATATATATATATATATATATATATATATATATCGCCAATGCACTTGTTGCTTAGGGAACTCAGTCGTAATAGGAAAAGGATTACCACGGCTTAGAAAAACAACATTTTCTATTTATGGCTTACGTTTCGGTAATTACATACGCCATCATCAGGGACTATGAAGAAAGAATAATAGGCATGTAAAATGCACCTTATGAGTTTTGTTCAGCGTAGTAATAATATAATGCTCCATAAAATATGAATATCATTTAGACTCAAACTGAAATTAATAATCGAGAAAGAATATAGGAAACTGATAATAACTATCATACCTTGTCTAAAATGTGTGAAGATTTTACGTATGTATATTTAACAGAAGGAATATTTTCTATTCGAGATTAGAATTTTTTAATTCATATTTTGATACCCTAAACGTAAAACATTCGTTGAGAAATAGCCATGGAGTTCTACTCTAAACCTAATAAAACTTATCTAAAAATACAATAACTCGGTTGGTATTTCATTGGCACTTAGAGCGTGTGTGTTCTTGTCGGACATGAGGAATTTCAGTAATAAGAAATCGGTGTTCGATGAACTACTGCCCACCACAGAGGTATTTACTGCCGACAACTTGTGATCATTTTCGTGAGCGTAATTCCATATTGCTATGTACGAGGATTTGACAGTTTGGCATCCCGAGGCGTCGCGTCATCCTCGCCATATACAGAGCACTACAGCTGTTGCAGTTATATTGATAGACAATTAACGACTGCAACTCCGCAACTTCCTCACTGAAATAAAGTCGAGGAAGAAAATTCTACATACGAGCTGTTTTCCGTTAAACTTCATGAATGTGTGTAAAGTTAAAGCTAAACCAATTATTATATCTTTCAGTGAAACCATCAACTGTACTGAGGGATGCATTATATTTTCCGATCTTTTTCACTTGGTCGGGCGGTTATACACTTAATAGAAAATTGACATGAGTCTTACCCATTACTTAAATTTCGAGTATTTGTTAAGACAAGAAATACAATCCAGTTATTTCTAAAGTAGAAGGATGTTATTCCCGCGGAGCTACAGCACTTATTTGTCTACCAGTATAAGCGGAACAACTGTAATGCTTTGTATATTGGCAACAAAATGCAACACCTCAGGATGCGCATTCGAAAACACCTTGGGTGGCCAGCACGAACGACTGTCCAATCATCCTTCTCTCTCTCTCTCTCTCTCTCTCTCTCTCTCTCTCTCTCTCTCTCTCTCTCTCTCTCTCTCTCTCTCTCTCTCTCCCCTACCACCATACACACACCTTCAGTAATAAGGAATCACGCTCACGACAATGACCATCCAATGTCAGCACCGACATTTTCTGTGGCCAGAAAACATCGATTGGTAAATACTGGAGTTAGTACTGGAGTCCTGTGCTACAGCGACAATGACCTATCGGCAGATTTACTGAGTTTTTGGATAATTTTAGTAGATTTCGAGCAGAACTGTTTCATTCTTTCTAAATATTTAGCATGTAGTAACGTTGGGGTATTTAATTATAAACAGGAGATATTTAATCTCAACTAATATATATAGCCTCATTTATATATATATATATATATATATATATATATATATATATATATATATATATATATATATATATATATATATATATATATATATATATATATATATATATATCCCTGGGGATAGCGGAGAAAGAATACTTCCCACGCATTCCTCACGTGTCGTAGAAGGCAACAAAAGGGGACGGGAGCGGGGGGCCAGAAATCCTCCAGTCCTTGTATTTTAACTTTCTAAAAGGGGAAACAGAAGAAGGAGTCACGCTGAGAGTGCTCATCCTCGTCGAAGGCTCAGACTGGGGTGTCTAAATGTGTGTGGATGTAACTAAGATGAGAAAAAAGGAGAGATAGGTAGTATGTTTGAGGATAGGAACTTGGATGTTTTGGCTCTGAGTGAAACGAAGCTCAAGGGTAAAGGGGAAGAGTGGTTTGGGAATGTTTCGGGAGTAAAGTCATGTGTAGGTGAGAGGACAAGAGCAAGGGAAGGAGTCGCACTACTTCTGAAACGAGAGTTGTTAGAGTATGTGATAGAGTGTAAGAAAGTAAATTCTAGATTAATATGAGTAAAACTGAAAGTTGATGGAGATAGATAGGTGATTATTGGTGCATATGCACCTGGGCATGAGAAGAAAGATCATGAGAGGCAAGTCTTTTGGGAGCAGCTGAATGAATGTGTTAGTGGTTTTGATGCACAAGACCAGGTTATAGTGATGGGTGATTTAAATGCAAAGGTGAATAAAGTGGCAGTTGAGGGAATAAACGGTATACATGGGGTGTTCAGTGTTGTAAATGGAAATGGTGAAGAGCTTGTAGATTTATGTGCTGAAAAAGGACTGGTAATTGGCAATACCTGGTTTAAAAAGCGAGATATAAATAAGTATACGTATGTAAGTAGGAGAGATGGCCAGAGAGCGTTATTGGAATACATGTTAATTGATAGGCGCGCGAAAGAGAGACTTTTGGATGTTAAAGTGCTGAGAGGTGCAACTGGAGGGATGTCTACTCGTTATCTTGTGGAGGCGAAGGTGAAGATTTGTAGGGGTTTTCAGAAAAAAAGAGAGAATTTTGGGGTGAAGAGAGTGGTGAGAGTAAGTGAGCTTGGGAAGGAGACATGTGTGAGGAAGTACCAGGAGAGACTGAGTACAGAATGGAAAAAGGTAAGAACAAAGGAGGTAAGGGGAGTGGGGGAGTACTAGAATGTATTTAGGGAAGCAGTGATGGCTTGCGCAAAAGATGCTTGTGGCATGAGAAGCGTGGGAGGTGGGTTGATTAGAAAGGGTAGAGAGTGGTGGGATGAAGAAGTAAGATTATTAGTGAAAGAGAAGAGAGAGGCATTTGGACGATTTTTGCAGGGAAAAATGCAAATGATTGGGAGATGTATAAAAGAAAGAGGCAGGAGGTCAAGAAAAGGTGCAAGAGGTGAAAAAGAGGGCAAATGAGAGTTGGGGTGAGAGAGTATCATTAAATTTTATGGAGAATAAAAAGATGTTTTGGAAGGAGGTAAATAAAGTGCGTAAGACAAGTGAGCAAATGGGAACTTCAGTGAAGGGGGATAATAGGGATGTGATAACAAGTAGTGGTGATGTGAGAAGGAGATGGAGAGAGTATTTTGAAGGTTTGTTGAATGTGTTTGATGATAGAGTGGCAGATATAGGGTGTTTTGGTCGAGGTGGTGTGCAAAGTGAGAGGGTTAGGGAAAATGATTTGGTAAACAGACAAGAGGTAATAAAAGCTTTGCGAAAGATGAAAGCCGGCAAGGCAGCAGGTTTGGATGGTATTGCAGTGAAATTTATCAAAAAACGGGGTGACTGTATTTTTGACTGGTTGGTAAGGTTATTTAATGTATGTATGATTCTTGGTGAGGTGCCTGAGGATTGGCGGAATGCTTGCATAGTGCCATTGTACAGAGGCAAAGGGGATAAGAGTGAGTGCTCAAATTACAGAGGTATAAGCTTGTTCAGTATTCCTGGTAAATTATATGGGAGGGTATTGACTGAGAGGGTGAAGGCATGTACAGAGCATCAGATTGAGTAAGAGCAGTGTGGTTTCAGAAGTGGTAGAGGATGTGTGCCTCAGGTGTTTGCTTTGAAGAATGCATGTGAGAAACACTTAGAAAAGCAACTGGATTTGTATGTAGCATTTATGGATCTGGAGAAGGCATATGATAGTTTAATATAGATGCTCTGTGGAAGGTATCAAGAATATATGGTGTGGGAGGCAAGTTGTTAGAAGCAGTGAAAAGTTTTTATCGAGGTTGTAAGGCATGTGTACGTGTAGGAAGACAGGAAAGTGATTGGTTCTCAGTGAATGTAGGTTTGCGGCAGGGGTGTGTGATGTCTCCATGGTTGTTTAATTTTTCTTATGAATGGGGTTGTTAGGGAGGTGAATGCAAGAGTTTTGGAAAGAGAGGCAAGTATGCAGTCTATTGTGAATGAGAGAGCTTGGGAAAAGAGTCAGTTGTTGTTCGCTGATGATAGAGCACTGGTGGCTGATTCATGTGAGAAACTACAGAAGCTGGTGACTGAGTTTGATAAAGTGTGTGAAAGAAGAAAGTTAAGAGTAAATGTGAATTAGAGCAAGGTTATTAGGTACAGTAGGGTTGAGGATCAAGTCAATTGTGAGGTAAGTTTGAATGTAGAAAAACTGGAGGAATTAAAGTGTTTTAGATATCTGGGAATGGGTCTGGCAGCGGATGGAACCATGGGAGAGGAAGTGAATCATAGAGTGGGGAAGGGAGCGAAAATTCTGGAAGCCTTCAAGAATGCGTGGAAATCGAGAACGTTATCTCGGAAAGCAAAAATGTGTATGTTTGAAGGAATAGTTGTTTCAACAATGTTGTATGGCTGCGAGGCGTGAGCTATGGATAGAATTGTGCGCAGGAGGGTGGATGTGCTGGAAATGAGATGTTTGAGGACAATATGTTGTGTGAGATGGGTTGATCGAGTAAGAAATGTAACGGTAAGAGAGATGTGTGGAAATAGAATGAGTGTGGTTGAGAGAGAGCAGAAGAGGGTGTTTTGAAATGGTTTGGTCACATGGAGAGAATGAGTTAGGAAAGATTGACCAAGAGGATATATATGTCAGAGGTGGGGGGTAACGAGGAGAAGTGGGAGACCAAATTGGAGGTGGAAAGATAGAGTGAAAAAGATTTTGAGTGATCGGGGCCTTAACATGCAGAAGGGTGAAAGGCGTGCAAGGAATAATGAATTGGGTCGACGTGCTGTCAATGGACTGAACCAGAGCATGTGAAGCGTCCGGGAAAAACCATGGAAAGTTCTGTTGGGACTGGAT
>NC_092238.1:59024803-59039406 GCF_036320965.1 Panulirus ornatus
CAAGTAAAGGATGGGAGGAATGGGATGCATTTAAGGAAGCAGTGATGGCTTGCACAAAAGATGCTTGTGGCATGAGAAGCGTGGGAAGTAGGTTGATTAGAAAGGGTAGTGAGTGGTGGGGTGAAGAAGTAAGATTATTAGTGAAAGAGAAGAGAGGGGCATTTCGACGATTTTTGCAGGGAAAAAATGCAAATGAGTGGGAGATGTATAAAAGAAAGAGGCAGAAGGTCAAGAGAAAGGTGCAAGAGGTGAAAAAGAGGGCAAATAAGATTTGAGGTGAAAGAGTATCATTAAATTTTAGGGAGAATAAAAAGATGTTTGGAAGTAGGTAAATAAAGTGCGTAAGACAAGAGAACAAATGGGAACTACAGTGAAGGGTGCTAATGGGGAGGTGATAAGAAGTAGTGGTGATGTGAGAACGAGATGGAGTGAGTATTTTGGAGGTGTGTTGAATGTGTTTAATGACAGAGTGGCAGATATAGGGTATTTTGGTCGAGGTAGTGTCCAAAGTGAGAGGGTTAGGGAAAATAATTTGGTAAACAGAGAATAGGTGGTGAAAGCTTTGCGGAAGATGAAAGCCGGCAAGGCAGCAGGTTTGGAAGGTATTGCAGTGGAATTTATTAAAAAAGGGGATGACTCTATTGTTGACTGGTTGGTAAAGTTACTTAATATATGTATCATTCATGGTGAAGTGCCCGAGGATTGGCATATATATATATATGCTCAAGGGTAAAGGGGAAGAGTGGTTTGGGAATGTCTGGGGAGTAAAGTCAGGGGTTAGTGAGAGGACAAGAGCAAGGGAAGGAGTAGCAATACTCCTGAAACAGGAGTTGTGGGAGTATGTGATAGAGTGTAAGAAAGTAAATTCTCGATTAATATGGGTAAAACTGAAAGTTGATGGAGAGAGGTGGGTGATTATTGGTGCATATGCACCTGGGCATTTATAGTGATGGGTGATTTGAATGCAAAGGTGAGTAATGTGGCAGTTGAGGGAATAATTGGTATACATGGGGTGTTCAGTGTTGTAAATGGAAATGGTGAAGAGCTTGTTTATTTACGTGCTGAAAAAGGACTGATGATTGGGAATACCTGGTTGAAAAAGCGAGATATACATAAGTATACTTATGTAAGTAGGAGAGATGGCCAGAGAGCATTATTGGATTACGTGTTAATTGACAGGCGTGCGAAAGAGAGACTTTTCGATGTTAATGTGCTGAGAGGTGCAACTGGAGGGATGTCTGATCATTATCTTGTGGAGGCTAAGGTGAAGATTTGTATGGGTTTTCAGAAAAGAAGAGTGAATGTTGGGGTGAAAAGGATGGTGAGAGTAAGTGAGCTTGAGAAGGAGACCTGTGTGAGGAAGTACCAGGAGAGACTGAGTACAGAATGGAAAAAGGTGAGAACAATGGAAGTAAGGGGAGTGGGGGAGGAATGGGATGTATTTAGGGAATCAGTGATGGATTGCGCAAAAGATGCTTGTGGCATGAGAAGAGTGGGAGGTGGGTTGATTAGAAAGGGTAGTGAGTGGTGGGATGAAGAAGTAAGAGTATTAGTGAAAGAGAAGAGAGAGGCATTTGGACGATTTTTGCAGGGAAAAAATGCAATTGAGTGGGAGACGTATAAAAGACAGAGACAGGAGGTCAAGAGAAAGGTGCAAGAGGTGAAAAAAAGGGCAAATGAGAGTTGGGGTGAGAGAGTATCATTAAATTTTAGGGAGAATAAAAAGATGTTCTGGAAGGAGGTAAATAAAGTGCGTAAGACAAGGGAGCAAATGGGAACTTCAGTGAAGGGCGCAAATGGGGAGGTGATAACAAGTAGTGGTGATGTGAGAAGGAGATGGAGTGAGTATTTTGAAGGTTTGTTGAATGTGTTTGATGATAGAGTGGCAGATATAGGGTGTTTTGGTCGAGGTGGTGTGCAAAGTGAGAGGGTTAGGGAAAATGATTTGGTAAACAGAGAAGAGGTAGTGAAAGCTTTGCGGAAGATGAAAGCCGGTAAGGCAGCAGGTTTGGATGGTATTGCAGTGGAATTTATTAAAAAAGGGGTGACTGTATTGTTGACTGGTTGGTAAGGTTATTTAATGTATGTATGACTCATGGTGAGGTGCCTGAGGATTGGAGGAATGCGTGCATACTGCCATTGTACAAAGGCAAAGGGGATAAGAGTGAGTGCTCAAATTACAGAGGTATAAGTTTGTTGAGTATTCCTGGTAAATTATATGGGAGGGTATTGATTGAGAGGGTGAAGGCATGTACAGAGCATGAGATTGGGGAAGAGCAGTGTGGTTTCAGAAGTGGTAGAGGATGTGTGGATCAGGTGTTTGCTTTGAAGAATGTATGTGAGAAATACTTAGAAAATCAAATGGATTTGTATGTAGCATTTATGGATCTGGAGAAGGCATATGATAGAGTTGATAGAGATGCTCTGTGGAAGGTATTAAGAATATATGGTGTGGGAGGAAAGCTGTTAGAAGCAGTGAAAAGTTTTTATCGAGGATGTAAGGCATGTGTACGTGTAGGAAGAGAGGAAAGTGATTGGCTCTCAGTGAATGTAGGTTTGCGGCAGGTGTGTGTGATGTCTCCATGGTTGTTTAATTTGTTTATGGATGGGGTTGTTAGGGAGGTAAATGCAAGAGTTTTGGAAAGAGGGGCAAGTATGAAGTCTGTTGGGGATTAGAGAGCTTGGGAAATGAGTCAGTTGTTGTTCGCTGATGATAAATAAAATATATATATATATATATATATATATATATATATATATATATATATATATATATATATATATATATATATATATATATATATATATATATATATATATATATATATATATATATATATACATATAAGCTTTGCGGAAGATGAAAGCCGGCAAGGCAGCAGGTCTGGATGGTATTGCAGTGAATTTATTAAAAAAGGGGGTGACTGTATTATTGACTGTTTGGTAAGGTTATTTAATGTATGTATGACTCATCGTGAGCTGCCTAAGGATTGGCGGAATGCGTGCATAGTGCCATTGTATAAAGGCAAAGGGGATAAGAGTGAGTGCTCAAAATAACAGAGGTAAAAGTTTGTTAAGTATTCCTGGTAAATTATATGGGAGGGTATTGATTGAGAGGGTGAAGGCATGTACAGTGCATCAGATTGTTGAAGAGCAGTGTGGTTTCAGAAGTGGTAGAGGATGTGTGGATCAGGTGTTTGCTTTGAAGAATGTATGTTAGAAATACTTAGAAAAGCAAATGGATTTTTATGTAGCATTTATGGATCTGGAGAAGGCATATGATAGAGTTGATAGAGATGCTCTGTTGAAGGTATTAAGAATATATGGTGTGGGAGGCAAGTTGTTAGAAGCAGTGATAAGTTTTTATCGAGGATGTAAGGCATTTGTACGTGTAGGAAGAGAGGAAAGTGAATGGTTCTCAGGTAATGTAGGTTTGCGGTAGGGGTGTGTGATGTCTCCATGGTTGTTTAATTTGTTTATGGATGGGGTTGTTAAGGAGGTGAATGCAAGAGTTTTGGAAAGAGGGGCAAGTATGAAGTCTGTTGTGGATGAGAGAGCTTGGGAAGTGAGTCAGTTGTTGTTCGCTGATGATACAGCGCTGGTGGCTGATTCATGTGAGAAACTGCATAAGCTGGTGACTGAGTTTGGTAGAGCGTGTGAAAGAAGAAAGTTAAGAGTGAATGTGAATAAGAGCAAGGTAATTATGTACAGTAGGGTTGAGGGTCAAGTCAATACGGAGGTAAGTTTTAATGGAGAAAAACTGGATGAAGTGAAGTGTTTTAGATATCTGGGAGTGGATCTGGCAGCGGATGGAACCATGGAAGTGGAAGTGGATCATAGGGTGGGGGAGGCGGCGAATATCCTGGGAGCCTTGAAGAATGTGTGGAAGTCGAGAACATTATCTCGGAAAGCAAAAATGGGTATGTTTGAAGGAATAGTGGTTCCAACAATGTTGTATGATTGCGAGTCGTGGGCTATGGATAGAGTTGTGCGCATGAGGATGGATGTGCTGGAAATGAGATGTTTGAGGACAATTTGTGGTGTGAGATGCCTTGATCGAGTAAGTAATGTAAGGGTAAGAGAGATGTGTGGAAATAAAAAGAGCGTGGTTGAGAGAGCAGAAGAGAGTGTTTTGAAATGGTTTGGGCACATGGAGAGAATGAGTGAGGAAAGATTGACCAAGAGGATATATGTGTCGGAGGTGGAGGGAACGAGGAGAAGTGGGAGACCAAATTGGAGGTGGAAAGATGGAGTGAAAAAGATTTTGTGTGATCGGCTCCTGAACATGCAAGAGGGTGAAAAGCGGGCAAGGAATAGAGTGAATTGGATTGATGTGGTATACCGGGGTTGACGTGCTGTCAGTGGATTGAATTAGGGCAGGTGAAGCGTCTGGGGTAAACCATGGAAAGCTGTGGTTTTGGGCATTATTGCATGACAGCTAGAGACTGAGTGTGAACGAATGGGGCCTTTGTTGTCTTTTCTTAGCGCTACCTCGCACACCTGAGGGGAGGAGGATGGTATTCCATGTGTGGCGAGGTGGCGATGGAAATGAATAAAGGCAAACAGAGTGAATTGTGTGAATGTGTATATATGTATGTGTCTGTCTGTGTATATATATGTGTTCATTGAGATGTATAGGTATGTATATTTGCGTGTGCGGACGTGTATGTATACACATGTGTATGTGGGTGGGTTGGGCCATTTCTTTCGTCTGTTTCCTTGCGCTACCTCTCAAACGAGGGAGACAGCGACAAAGCAAAATAAATACATAAATAATATATATATATATATATATATATATATATATATATATATATATATATATATATATATATATCATATTATTTTTTTTTATTTTACTGTGGCGCTGCATCCCCCGTTAGCGAGGTAGCGCAAGAAGACAGAGAAAAGAATGGCCCAGCCCACCCACATACATATGTATATACATACACCTCCACACGCACACATATACATACCTATACCTTTCAACATATACATATATATACATAAAAAGACATATACATACATAGGCATGTACATAATTCATTCTTGCTGACTTTATTCTTTCCTGTCGCCACCCCGGAACACATGAAATGACAACCTCGTCTTCCCGCACAAACGCGAGTAGTGCTAGGAAAAGGCAACAAAGGCCTCATTCGTTCACTCTCAGTCTCTAGCTGTCATGTTTAATGCACCGAAATCAAAGCTCCCTTTCTACATTCAGGCTCCACAAAATTTTCCATACTTTACCCAAGGTGCTTTACATGCCCTGGCTCAATCCATTGACAGCACGTCGACCCAGGTACATCACATTGTTCCAATTCACTCTATTCCTTGCAAGACTTTCACCCTCCTGCATGTTCAGTCCCCGATCGCTCAAAATCTTTCTCACTCTATCCTTCCATCTCCAATTTGTTCTCCCACTTCTCCTCGTTTCCCCCACCTCTGTCATATAAATCCTCTTTGTCATTCTTTTCTCACTTATTCTCTCCATTTGACGAACCTATTTCAAAACACCCTCTTCTGCTCCGCAACCACGCTCTTTTTAATACCACATATCTCTCTTACCCTTTCATTACTTACTCGATCATACCACCTCACACCACATATTGTCCTCAAACATCTCATTTCCAACACATCCACCCTCCTCTGGACACCCCTATGTATAGCCCACGCCTTGCAACCATATAGCATTGTTTGAAACACTTTTCATTCAAACATATCCATTTTTCCTTTCTGAGATAATGTTTTTGCCTTCCACACGTTTTCCAATTCTCGCAGAAATTTCCCCCCCTCCCCCACCTTGTGACTCACTTCCGCTTCGATCGTTCCATCCGCTGCAAAATGGAGATTATAATGCTCAAAAATTTGGTATGGCAATGGGTAACTCTCTCACCTGTACTAAGTAATCTTTATATGGAATTTTTTGAAATAAAATTATTAAAGGATATCTTACCTCCTAATGCAATTTGGTTTAGGTATGTAGATGATGTTCTTTGTGTTTGGCTAGTAAGTCAAAATTTGCAAATATTTCTCCCCTTACTTGATAATCTAGTACCTTCCATCAAATTCACCGTAGTAAATGAAAATAATGGTATGTTACCATTTTTAAATTGCATGATCCATAGGCAAGGAAACAAGTTTAAGTTTAGCCGATACAGAAAACCTAACAATGTATGCTCTTACATCCATTATTGCTCATCTGAGCATGACAAACTTAAATTATCATTTTTTCAATCTATTTTCCTTAGGGCATTACGTATTTGCAGTCCAGAGTTTATTGATGATGGGTGTGAGAAGATATATTCTATTGGATCTAAGTTAAAGTACCCTAGATCTTTCATTGATAAATCCCTTAAGTAGCGAAGAAATCATTTTATAGAGTTGAGCCCAAACCTCCAACTGGCACCAAGAATCTTTTAGTTCTCCCTTGTAATAATAATTTTATTTTCCTTTCCATGTTTCCTAAATCCTTTAATGCAAATGTTTCCTTCAGCAAAAATAATTCTATAAAGAATATCTTAATCAGGAAGTCAGTAGAAAATTCTCCTGGATACATTAATGAAATGCCATGTAGAAATTATGATAAGTTTTATGTTGGGCAGATTGGTAAGGATCTTTCTGTTAGACGTAAGCAACATGAATATAGTAGAAGAACGAGACAAGAGTCGAGTGCCTTGTTTAATCACGTTAAAAACTATGGTCATTATACTGACTGGAGTATTGCAATCCGAGTTAGTGAATCTAAGTCTATTACCACGAGAAATATTATTGAATCTCCTTTTATTAAGTACGCAAAGAATTATGAACTTAACATTATTGATGGTCTATACAAATGAGATAACTTTATTGTTGATAAAATTTGTAAGATTATAAGTTCATGAACGCTCGTTGTCTGTCCTGAACAATCTCATGTTTACTAAATGGCGTCCTAGCTTCGTCTCTTCGATGTATATCAACTGACTTATATTTCTCTCGTGTGTCTCCCCTGATGATGTCATTATTACACGAAAGTGCACTTGGGAACTTATCGTGTTTCATTTTCACCGTGGATTCATAGGAGTATATTGATCACCCGCAAAATTTTGATTCTTTCCGATATATATATATATATATATATATATATATATATATATATATATATATATATATATATATATATATATATATATATATATATATATATATATATATATATATATATATATATATATATATATATATTTTTTTTTTCTTTTTTTTTTTTTTGCTTTGTCGCTGTCTCCCGCGTCTGCGAGGTAGCGCAAGGAAACAGACGAAAGAAATGGCCCAACCCACCCCCATACACATGTATATACATACGTCCACACACCCAAATATACATACCTACACAGCTTTCCATGGTTTACCCCAGACGCTTCACATGCCATGATTCAATCCACTGACAGCACGTCAACCCCGGTATACCACATCGCTCCAATTCACTCTATTCCTTGCCCTCCTTTCACCCTCCTCCATGTTCAGGCCCCGATCACACAAAATCTTTTTCACTCCATCTTTCCACCTCCAATTTGGTCTCCCTCTTCTCCTCGTTCCCTCCACCTCCGACACATTTATTCTCTTGGTCAATCTTTCCTCACTCATTCTCTCCATGTGCCCGAACCATTTCAAAACACCCTCTTCTGCTCTCTCAACCACGCTCTTTTTATTTCCACACATCTCTCTTACCCTTATGTTACTTACTCGATCAAACCACCTCACACCACACATTGTCCTCAAACATCTCATATCCAGCACATCCATCCTCCTGCGCACAACTCTATCCATAGCCCACGCCTCGCAACCATACAATATATATATATATATATATATATATATATATATATATATATATATATATATATATATATATACATATATATATATATATATATATATATATATATATATATATATATATATATATATAAGAGAGAATGTTAGGGTGAAGAGAGTGGTGAGAGTAAGTGAGCCTGGGAAGGACACTTGTTTGAGGAAGTACCAGGGGAAACTGAGTACAGAATGTAAAATGGTGAGAACAATGGAAGTAAAGGGAGTGGGGGAGGAATGGGATGTATTTAGGGAAGCAGTGATGGCTTGTGTAAGAGATGCATGTGGCATGAGAAGCGTGGGAAGTAGGTTGATTAGAGAGGATAGTCAGTGGTGGGATGAAGAAGTAAGATTATTAGTGAAAGGGAAGAGAGAGGCATTTGGACGATTTTTGCAGGGAAAAAATGCAAATGAGTGGGAGATGTATAAAAGAAAGAGGCAGGAGGTCAAGGATAAGGTGCAAGAGGTGAAAAAGAGGTCAAATGATAGTTGGGGTGAGAGAGTATCATTAAATTTTAGGGAGAGTAAAAAGATGCTTTGGAAGGAGGTAAATAAAGTGCGTAAGACAAGAGAACAAATGGGAACTACAGTGAAGGGGGCTAATGGGGAGGTGATAAGAAGTAGTTGTGATGTGAGAAGGAGATGGAGTGAGTATTTTGGAGGTGCGTTGAATGTGTTTGATGACAGAGTGGCAGATATAGGGTATTTTGGTCGAGGTAGTGTACAAAGTGAGAGGGTTAGGGAAAATGATTCGTTAAACAGAGAATAGGTGGTAAAAGCTTTGCGGAAGATGAAAACCGGCAAGGGAGCAGGTTTGGATGGTATTGCAGTGGAATTTATTAAAAAAGGGGGTGACTGTATTGTTGACTGGTTGGTAATGTTATCTAATGTATGTATGATTCATGGTGAAGTGCCTGAGGATTGGCATATATATATACATATATACATATATATATATATATATATATATATATATATATATATATATATATATATATATATATATATATATATATATATATATGCATATATATATATATATATATATATATATATATATATATTTATTATTTTTTTTTTTTATACTCTGTCGCTGTCTCCCGCGTCTGCGAGGTAGCGCAAGGAAACAGACGAAAGAAATGGCCCCCCCCCCCCATACACATGCACATACACACGTCCACACACGCAAATATACATACCTACACAGCTTTCCATGGTTTACCCCAGACGCTTCACATGCCTTGATTCAATCCACTGACAGCACGTCAACCCCTGTATACCACATCGCTCCAATTCACTCTATTCCTTGCCCTCCTTTCACCCTCCTGCATGTTCAGGCCCCGATCACACAAAATCTTTTTCACTCCATCTTTCCACCTCCAATTTGGTCTCCCTCTTCTCCTCGTTCCCTCCACCTCCGACACATATATCCTCTTGGTCAATCTTTCCTCACTCATTCTCTCCATGTGCCCAAACCATTTCAAAACACCCTCTTCTGCTCTCTCAACCACGCTCTTTTTATTTCCACACATCTCTCTTACCCTTACGCCACTTACTCGATCAAACCACCTCACACCACACATTGTCCTCAAACATCTCATTTCCAGCACATCCATCCTCCTGCGCACAACTCTATCCATAGCCCACGCCTCGCAACCATACAACATTGTTGGAACCACTATTCCTTCAAACATACCCATTTTTGCTTTCCGAGATAATGTTCTCGACTTCCACACATTTTTCAAGGCTCCCAAAATTTTCGCCCCCTCCCCCACCCTATCATCCACTTCCGCTTCCATGGTTCCATCCGCTGACAGATCCACTCCCAGATATCTAAAACACTTCACTTCATCCAGTTTTTCTCCATTCAAACTCACCTCCCAATTGACTTGACCCTCAACCCTACTGTACCTAATAACCTTGCTCTTATTCACATTTACTCTTAACTTTCTTCTTCCACACACTTTACCAAACTCAGTCACCAGCTTCTGCAGTTTCTCACATGAATCAGCCACCAGCGCTGTATCATCAGCGAACAACAACTGACTCACTTCCCAAGCTCTCTCATCCCCAACAGACTTCATACTTGCCCCTCTTTCCAGGACTCTTGCATTTACCTCCCTAACAACCCCATCCATAAACAAATTAAACAACCATGGAGACATCACACACCCCTGCCGCAAACCGACATTCACTGAGAACCAATCACTTTCCTCTCTTCCTACACGTACACATGCCTTACATCCTCGATAAAAACTTTTCACTGCTTCTAACAACTTGCCTCCCACACCATATATTCTTAATACCTTACACAGAGCATCTCTATCAACTCTATCATATGCCTTCTCCAGATCCATAAATGCTACATACAAATCCATTTGCTTTTCTAAGTATTTCTCACATACATTCTTCAAAGCAAATACCTGATCCACACATCCTCTACCACTTCTGAAACCGCACTGCTCTTCCCCAATCTGATGCTCTGTACATGCCTTCACCCTCTCAATCAATACCCTCCCATATAATTTACCAGGAATACTCAACAAACTTATACCTCTGTAATTTGAGCACTCACACTTATCCCCTTTGCCTTTGTACAATGGCACTATGCACGCATTCCGCCAATTCTCAGGCACCTCACCATGAGTCATACATACATTAAATAACCTTACCAACCAGTCAACAATACAGTCACCCCCTTTTTTAATAGATTCCACTGCAATACCATCCAAACCTGCTGCCTTGCCGGCTTTCATCTTCCGCAAAGCTTTTACTACCTCTTCTCTGTTTACCAAATCATTTTCCCTAACCCTCTCACTTTGCACACCACCTCGACCAAAACACCCTATATCTGCCACTCTGTCATCAGACACATTCAACAAACATTCAAAATACTCATATATATATATATATATATATATATATATATATATATATATATATATATATATATATATATATATATATATATATTATCCCTGGGGATAGGGGAGAAAGAATACTTCCCACGTATTCCCTGCGTGTCGTAGAAGGCGACTAAAAGGGGAGGGAGCGGGGGGCTGGAAATCCTCCCCTCTCAATTTTTTTTTAATTTTCCAAGAGAAGGAACAGAGAAGGGGGCCAGGTGAGGATATTCCCTCAGTGGCCCAGTTCTCTGTTCTTAACGCTAAAAAAAAAAAAAAAAATATATATATATATATATATATATATATATATATATATATATATATATATATATATATATATATATATATATATATATATATATATATATATATATATATATATATATATATATATATATATATATATATATATATAAGTTTTTATCGAGGATGTTAGGCATGTGTACGTGTAGGAGGATAGGAAAGTGATTGGTTCTCAGTGAATGTAGGTTTGCGGCAGGGGTGTGTGATGTCTCCATGGTTGCTTAATTTGTTTATGGATGGGATTGTTAGTGAGATTAATGCAAGAGTTTTGGAAAGAGGGGCAAGTATGAAGTCTCTTGTGGATGAGAGAGCTTGGGAAATGAGTCAGTTGTTGTTCGCTGATGATACAGCGCGGGTGGCTGACTCATGTGAGAAGCTGCAGAAGCTGGTGACTGAGTTTAATAAAGTGTGTGAAAGAAGAAAGTTAAGAGTAAAAGTGAATAAGAGCAAGTTTACTAGATGCAGTAGGGTTGAGGGTCAAGTCAATTGGGAAGAAAGTTTGAATGGAGGAAAAACTGGAGTTAGTAAAGTGTTTTAGATATCTGGGAGTGGATCTGGCAGCGCATGGAACCATGTAAGCGGAAGTGAATCATAGGGTGGGGGAGGGGAGAAAATCCTGGGAGCCTTGAAGAATGTGTGGAAGTCGAGAACATTATCTCGGAAAGCAAAAATGGGTATGTTTGAAGGAATAGTGGTTCCAGCAATGTTGTATGGTTGCGAGGCATTGGCTATAGATAGAGTTGTGCGCAGGAGGGTGGATGTGCTGGAAATGAGATGTTTGAGGACAATATGTGGTGTGGGGTGGTTTGATCGAATAAGTAATGTAAGGGTAAGAGAGATGTGTGGAAATAGAATGAGCGTGGTTGAGAGAGCAGAAGAGGGTGTTTTGAAGTGGTTTGGGCACATGGAGAGAATGAGTGAGGAAAGATTGACCAAGAGGATATATGTGTCGGAGGTGGAGGGAACGAGGAGAAATGGGAGACCAAATTGGAGGTGGAAAGATGAAGTGAAAAAGATTTTGTGTGATCTGGGCCTGAACATGCATGAGGGTGAAAGGAGGGCAAGGAATAGAGTGAATTGGAGCGATGTGGTATACCGAGGTTGACGGTGCTGTCCATGGATTGAATTAGGGCATGTGAAGCGTCTGGGGTAAACCTTGGAAAGCTGTGTGGGGCCTGGATGTGGAAAAGGGAGCTGTGGTTTCGGGCATTATTGCATGACAGCTAGAGACTGAGTGTGAACGAATGGGGTCTTTGTAGTCTTTTCTTAGCGCTACCTCGCACACCTGAGGGGGGAGAGGGGATGGTATTCCATGTGTGGCGAGGTGGCGATGGAAATGAATAAATGCAAACAGTGTGAATTGTGTGCATGGGTATATATGTATGTGTCTGTGTATGTATATATATGTGTACATTGAGATGTATAGGTATGTATATTTGCGTGTGTGGACGTGTATGTATATACATGTGTATGTAGGTGGGTTGGGCCATTTCTTTCGTCTGTTTCCTTGCGCTACCTCACAAACGCGGGAGACAGCGACAAAGCAGAATAAATAAATGAATAATATCTATCTATCTATCTATCTATCTATCTATCTATATATATATATATATATATATATATATATATATATATATATATATATATATATATATCATTTTATTTATTTTCATTTTACTGTGGCGCTGCTTACCCCGTTAGCGAGGTAGCGCAAGAAGACAGAGGGAAGAATGGCCCAGCCCACCCACATACACATGTATATACATACACGTCCACACACGCACATATACATACCTATACATTTCAATATATACATATATATAAATAAAAAGACATATACATACATAGGCATATACATAAGTCATACTTGCTGACTTTATTCTTTCCTGTCGCCACCCCGCAACACATGAAATGACAACCTCGTCTTCCCGCACAAACGCGAATAGCGCTAGGAAAAGGCAACAAAAGCCTCATTCGTTCACTCTCAGTCTCTATCTGTCATGTTTAATGCACCGATATCAAATCTCCCTCTCTACATCCAGGCTCCACAAAATTTTCCATACTTTACCCAAGGTGCTTTACATGCCCTGGCTCAATCGATTAACAGCGAGTCGACCCAGGTATACCACATTGCGTCAATTCACTCTATTCCTTGCAAGACTTTCACCCTCCTGCATGTTTAGTCCCCGATCGCTCAAAATCTTTTTCACTCTATCCTTCCATCTCCAATTTGGTGTCCCTCTTCTCCTCGTTTCCCCCACCTCTGTCACATAAATCCTCTTTGTCATTCTTTTCTCACTTATTCTCTCCATATGACGAAACCATTTCAAAACACCCTCTTCTGCTCTCGCAATCACGCTCTTTTTATTACCACACATCTCTCTTACCCGTTTCATTACTTACTCGATCATACCACCTCACACCACATATTGTCATTTCCAACACATCCACCTTCCTCCGGACACCCCTATGTATAGCCCACGCCTTGCAACCATATAGCATTGTTTGAAACACTTTTCATTCAAACATATCCATTTTTCCTTTCTGAGATAATGTTCTTGCCTTCCACACATTTTCCAATTCTCGCAGAAATTTCCCCCCCTCCCCAACCTTGTGACTCACTTCCGCTTCGATGGTTCCATCCGCTGCCAAATGGAGATTATTATGCTCAAAAATTTGGTATGGGAATGGGTAAATCTCTCAACTGTACTAAGTAGTCTTTATATGGAATTTTTTGAAATAGAATTATTAAAGGATATCTTACCTACTAATGCAATTTGGTTTAGGTATGTAGATGATGTTCTTTGTGTTTGGCTAGCAAGTAAAAATTTGCAAATATTTCTCCCCTTACTTGATAATCTAGTACCTTCCATCAAATTTACCATAGTAAATGAAAATAATGGTATGGTACCATTTTTAAATTGCATGATCCATAGTCAAGGAAACAAGTTTAAGTTTAGCCTATACAGAAAACCTACCAATGTATGCTCATACATCCATTATTACTCATTTGAGCATAACAAACTTAAATTATCATCTTTTCGATCAATGTTCCTTAGGGCATTACGTATTTGCAGTCCAGAGTTTATTGATGATGGGTGTGACAAGATACGTTCTATTTGATTTAAGTTAAAGTACCCTAGATCTTTCATTGATAAATCCTTTAAGTTAGCGAAGAAATCATTTTATAGAGTTGAGCCCAAACCTCCAACTGGCACCAAGAATCTTTTAGTCCTCCCTTTTAATAATAATTTTATTTTCCTTTCCATGTTTCCTAAATCCTTTAATGCAAATGTTTCCTTCAGCAAAAAAAATTCTATAAAGAATATCTTAATCAGGAAGTCAGAAGAAAATTCTCCTGGATACATTAATGAAATGCCATGTAGAAATTGTGATAAGTTTTATGTTGGGCAGATTGGTAAGGATCTTTCTGTTAGACGTGAGCAACATGAATATAGTAGAAGAACGAGACAAGAGTCGAGTGCCTTGTTTAATCACGTTAAAAACTATGGTCATTATACTGACTGGAGCATTGCAATCCTAGTT
>NC_092238.1:59039506-59044506 GCF_036320965.1 Panulirus ornatus
AACCCTCTCACTTTGCACACCACCTCGACCAAAACACCCTATATCTGCCACTCTATCATCAAACACATTCAACAAACCTTCAAAATACTCTCTCCATCTCCTTCTCACATCACCACTACTTGTTATCACATCCCTATTATCCCCCTTCACTGAAGTTCCCATTTGCTCCCTTGTCTTACGCACTTTATTTACCTCCTTCCAAAACATCTTTTTATTCTCCATAAAATTTAATGATACTCTCTCACCCCAACTCTCATTTGCCCTCTTTTTCACCTCTTGCACCTTTTCTTGACCTCCTGCCTCTTTCTTTTATACATCTTCCAATCATTTACATTTTTCCCTGCAAAAATCGTCCAAATGCCTCTCTCTTCTCTTTCACTAATAATCTTACTTCTTCATCCCACCACTATCTACCCTTTCTAATCAACCCACCTCCCACGCTTCTCATGCCACAAGCATCTTTTGCGCAAGCCATCACTGCTTCCCTAAATACATTCCAGTACTCCCCCACTCCCCTTACCTCCTTTGTTCTTACCTTTTTCCATTCTGTACTCAGTCTCTCCTGGTACTTCCTCACACATGTCTCCTTCCCAAGCTCACTTACTCTCACCACTCTCTTCACCCCAAAATTCTCTCTTTTTTCTGAAAACCCCTACAAATCTTCACCTTCGCCTCCACAAGATAACGATTAGACATCCGTCCAGTTGCACCTCTCAGCACTTTAACATCCAAAAGTCTCTCTTTCGCGCGCCTATCAATTAACACGTAATCCAATAACGCTCTCTGGCCATCTCTCCTACTTACATACGTATACTTATTTATATCTCGTCTATTAAACCAGGTATCGCCAATTACCAATCTACAAGCTTTTCACCATTTCCATTTACAACACTGAACACCCCATGTATACCGTCTATTCCCTCAACTGCCACTTTATTCACCTTTGCATTTAAATCACCCATCACTATAACCTGGTCTTGTGCATCAAAACCACTAACACATTCATTCAGCTGCTCCCAAAACACTTGCCTCTCATGATCTTTCTTCTCATGCCCAGGTGCATATGCACCAATAATCACCTATCTATCTCCATCAACTTTCAGTTTTACCCATATCAATCTAGAATTTACTCTCTTACACTCTATCACATACTCTAACAACTCCCGTTTCAGAAGTAGTGCGACTCCTTCCCTTGCTCTTGTCCTTTCACCTACCCATGACTTTACTCCCGAGACATTCCCAAACCACTCTTCCCCTTTACCCTTGAGCTTCGTTTCACTCAGAGCCAAAACATCCAAGTTCCTATCCTCAAACATACTACCTATCTCTCCTTTTTTCTCATCTTAGTTACATCCACACACATTTAGACACCCCAATCTGAGCCTTCGACGAGGATGAGCACTCTCAGCGTGACTCCTTCTTCTGTTTCCCCTTTTAGAAAGTTAAAATACAAGGACTGGAGGATTTCTGGCCCCCCGCTCCCGTCCCCTTTAGTTGCCTTCTACGACACGTGAGGAATGCGTGGGAAGTATTCTTTCTCCGCTATCCCCAGGGATATATATATGTATATATATATATATATATATATATATATATATATATATATATATATATATATATATATATATATATATATATATATATAAATGAGGCTATATATATTAGTTAAGATTAAATATCTCCTGTTTATAATTAAATACCCCAACGTTACTACATGCTAAATATTTAGAAAGAATGAAACAGTTCTGCTCGAAATCTACTAAAATTATCCAAAAACTCAGTAAATCTGCCGATAGGTCATTGTCGCTGTAGCACAGGACTCCAGTACTAACTCCAGTATTTACCAATCGATGTTTTCTGGCCAGTACAGAAAATGTCGGTGCTGACATTGTGTGGTTATTGTCGTGAGCGTGATTCCTTATTACTGAAGGTGTGTGTATGGTGGTAGGGGAGAGAGAGAGAGAGAGAGAGAGAGAGAGAGAGAGAGAGAGAGAGAGAGAGAGAGAGAGAGAGAGAGAGAGAGAGAGAGAGAGGGATGATTGGACAGTCGTTCGTGCTGGCCACCCAAGGTGTTTTCGAATGCGCATCCTGAGGTGTTGCATTTTGTTGCCAGTATACAAAGCATTACAGTTGTTCCGCTTATACTGGTAGACAAATAAGTGCTGTAGCTCCGCGGGAATAACATCCTTCTACTTTAGAAATAACTGGATTGTATTTCTTGTCTTAACAAATACTCGAAAGTTAAGTAATGGGTAAGACTCATGTCAATTTTCTATTAAGTGTATAACCGCCCGACCAAGTGAAAAAGATCGGAAAATATAATGCATCCCTCAGTACAGTTGATGGTTTCACTGAAAGATATAATAATTGGTTTAGCTTTAACTTTACACACATTCATGAAGTTTAACGGAAAACAGCTCGTATGTAGAATTTTCTTCCTCGACTTTATTTCAGTGAGGAAGTTGCGGAGTTGCAGTCGTTAATTGTCTATCAAAATAACTGCAACAGCTGTAGTGCTCTGTATATGGCGAGGATGACGCGACGCCTCGGGTTGCCAAACTGTCAAATCCTCGTACATAGCAATATGGAATTACGCTCACGAAAATGATCACAAGTTGTCGACAGTAAATACCTCTGTGCTGGGCAGTAGTTCATCGAACACCGCTTTCTTATTACTGAAATTCCTCATGTCCGACAAGAACACACACGCTCTAAGTGCCAATGAAATACCAACCGAGTTATTGTATTTTTAGATAAGTTTTATTAGGTTTAGAGTAGAACTCCATGGCTATTTCTCAACGAATGTTTTACGTTTAGGATATCAAAATATGAATTAAAAAATTCTAATCTCGAATAGAAAATATTCCTTCTGTTAAATATACATACGTAACGTCTTCACACATTTTAGACAAGGTATGATAGTTATTATCAGTTTCCTATATTCTTTCTCGATTATTAATTTCAGTTTGAGTCTAAATGATATTCATATTTTATGGAGCATTATGTTATTACTACGCTGAACAAAACTCATAAGGTGCATTTTACATGCCTATTATTCTTTCTTCATAGTCCCTGATGATGGCGTATGTAATTACAGAAACGTAAGCCATAAATAGAAAATGTTGTTTTTCTAAGCCGTGGTAATCCTATTCCTATTACGACTGAGTTCCCTAAGCAACAAGTGCATTGGCGATATATATATATATATATATATATATATATATATATATATATATATATATATATTGACGTTTGTGTAAATAAATTATACATTTCCTTTTTTCCATAGCCAGAGGTTGAACCATTATGTGACATTCATTTTTTTCATTCATTTCAAGCTAGAAGTTTCAGTTTTCTAAATTGTTTCTTACATTTTTCACATGTATATATATGTATGTGTGTGTGTGTGTGTATATGTGCGTACATACGCACATATACACACACACACACACACATACATATATATACATATGAAAAATGTATATATATATGTATATTATCCCTGGGGATAAGGGTGAAAGAATACTTCCCACGTATTCCTCGCGTGTCGTAGAAAGCGACTAGAGGAGACGGGAGCGGGGGGCCAGAAATCCTCCCCTCCTTGTATTAACTTTCTAAAATGGGAAACAGAAGAAGGAGTCACGCGGGGAGTGCTCATCCTCCTCGAAGGCTCAGAGTGGGGTGCCTAAATGTGTGTGGATGTAACCAAGATGTGAAAAAAGGAGAGATAGGTAGTATGTTTGAGGAAAGGAACCTGGATGTTTTGGCTCTGAGTGAAACGAAGCTCCAGGGTAAAGGGGAAGAGTGGTTTGGGAATGTCTGGGGAGTAAAGTCAGGGGTTAGTGAGAGGACAACAGCAAGGGAAGGAGTAGCAATACTCCTGAAACAGGAGTGGTGGGAGTATGTGATAGAGTGTAAGAAAGTAAATTCTCGATTAACATGTGTAAAACTGAAAGTTGATGGAGAGAGGTGGGTGATTATTTGTGCATATGCACCTGGGCATGAGAAGAAAGATCAAGAGAGGCAAGTGTTTTGGGAGCAGCTGAATGAGTGTGTTAGTGGTTTTGATGCACGAGACCGGGTTATAGTGATGGGTGATTTGAATGCAAAGGTGAGTAATGTGGCAGTTGAGGGAATAATTGGTATACATGGGGTGTTCAGTGTTGTAAATGGAAATGGTGAAGAGCTTGTAGATTTATGTGCTGAAAAAGGACTGATGATTGGGTATACCTGGTTTAAAAAGTGAGATATACATAAGTATACGTATGTAAGTAGAAGAGATGGCCAGAGAGCGTTATTGGATTACGTGTTGATTGACAGGCGTGCGAAAGAGAGACTTTTGGATGTTAATGTGCTGCGAGGTGCAACTGGAGGGATGTCTGATCATTATCTTGTGAAGGCTAAGGTGAAGATTTGTATGGGTTTTCAGAAAAGAAGAGTGAATGTTGGGGTGAAGAAGGTGGTGAGAGTAAGTGAGCTTGAGAAGGAGACCTGTGTGAGGAAGTACCAGGAGAGACTGAGTACAGAATGGAAAAAGGTGAGAACAATGGAAGCAAGGGGAGTGGGGAAGGAATGGGATGTATTTAGGGAATCAGTGATGGATTGCGCAAAAGATGCTTGTGGCATGAGAAGAGTGGGAGGTGGGTTGATTAGAAAGGGTAGTGAGTGGTGGGATGAAGAAGTAAGAGTTTTAGTGAAAGAAAAGAGAGAGGCATTTGGACGATTTTTGCAGGGAAAAAATGAAATTGAGTGGGAGATGTATAAAAGAAAGAGACAGGAGGTCAAGAGAAAGGTGCAAGAGGTGAAAAAAGGGCAAATGAGAGTTGGGGTGAGAGAGTATCATTAAATTTTAGGGAGAATAAAAAGATGTTCTGGAAGGAGGTAAATAAAGTGCGTAAGACAAGGGAGCAAATGGGAACTTCAGTGAAGGGCGCAAATGGGGAGGTGATAACAAGTAGTGTTGATGTGAGAAGGAGATGGAGTGAGTATTTTGAAGGTTT
>NC_092238.1:59049506-59084506 GCF_036320965.1 Panulirus ornatus
ACTCACAACACCTTGCTCTTATTCACATTTAAACTTACTCACACACTCTACCAAATTCAGTCACCAGCTTCTGCAGTTTCTCACATGAATCAGCCACTAGCGCTGTATCATCAGCGAACAAAAACTGACTCACTTCCCAAGCTCCCTCATCCGCAACAGACTGCATACTTGCCTCTCTTTCCAAAACTCTTGCATTCACATCCCTAACAACCCCATCCATAAACAAATTAAACAACCATGGAGACATCATACACCCCCGCCGCTTCACAAGATCTGGTTCAATCCATTGACAGCACGCCGACCCCGGTATACCATATCGTTCAAATTCACTCTTTTCCTTGCACGCCTTCCGCCCTCCTGCATGCTCATGCCGCGATCACTCAAAATCTTTTTCACTCCATCTTTCCACCTCCAATTTGGTCTCCCTCTTCTCCTCGTTCCCTCCACCTCCGACACATATATCTTCTTGGTCAATCTTTCCTCACTCATTCTCTCCATGTGACCAAACCATTTCAAAACACCCTCTTTTGCTCTCTCAGCCACACTCTTTTTAATTCCACACATCTCTCTTACCCTTATATTACTTACTCGGTCAAACCACCTCACACCACATATTGTCCTCAAACATCTCATTTCCAGCACATCCACCCTCCTGCGCACAACTCTATCCATAGCTCACGCCTCGCAGCCATACAACATTGTTGGAACCACTATTCCTTCAAACATACCTATTTTTGCTTTCCGAGATAATGTTGTCGACTTCCAAACATTCTTCAAGGCTCCCAGAATTTTCGCCCCCTCCTCCACCCTACGATTCACTTCCGCTTGCATGGTTCCATCCGCTGCCAAATCCACTCCCAGATATCTAAAACACTTCACTTCCTCCAGTTTTCCTCCATTCAAACTTACCTCCCAATTGAATTGACCCTCAACCCTACTGTACCTAATAACCTTGCTCTTATTCACATTTATCTTAACTTTCACACACTCTACGAAACTCAGTCACCAGCTTCTGCAGTTTCTCACATGAATCAGCCACCAGCGCTGTATCATCAGCGAACAAAAACTGACTCACTTCCCAAGCTCCCTCATCCGCAACAGACTGCATACTTGCCTCTCTTTCCAAAACTCTTGCATTCACCTCTCGAACAAACCCATCCATAAACAAATTAAACAACCATGGAGACATCACACACCCATGCCGAAAATCTACATTCACTAAGAACCAATCACTTTCCTCTCTTCCTACACGCACACATGCCTTACATCCTCGATAAACACTTTTCTCTGCTTCTAACAACTTGCCTCCCACACCATATATTCTTAATACCTTCCACAGAGCATCTCTATCAACTCTATCATATGCCTTCTCCAGATCCATAACTGTTACATACAAATCCAGTTGCTTTTTCAAGTATTTCTCACATACGTTCTTCAGAGCAAGCACCTGATCACATATCCTCAACCACTTCTGAAACAACACTGCTTTTCCCTAAGCTGATGCTCTGTACATGCCTTGACCCTCTCAATCAATACCCTCCCATATAATTATCCAGGAATACTCAACAAACTTATACCTCTGTAATTTAAGCACTCACTCTTATCCCCTTTGCCTTTGTACAATGGCACTATGCACGCATTCCGCCAATCCTCAGGCACCCCACCATGAATCATACATACCTTAAATATCCTTACCAACCAGTCAACAATACAGTCACCCCATTTTTTAATAAATTCCACTGCAATACCATCCATACCTGCTGCCTTGCCGGCTTTTATCTTTCGCAAAGCATTTACTACCTCTTCTCCGTTTACCAAATCATCCTCCCTAACCCTCTCACTAACCCACCTCGACCAAAACACCCTATATCTGCCACTCTATCATCAAACACATTGAACAAACTTTCAAAATGCGCACTTCATCTCCTTCTCACATCACCACTACTTGTTATCACCTCCCCATTATCCCCCTTCACTGAAGTTCCCATTTGCTCTCTTGTCTTACGCACTTTATTTACCTCCTTTCAAAATATCTTTATTCTCCCTAAAATTTAATGATACTCTCTCACTCTACCTCTAATTTGCCCTCTTTTTCACCTCTTGCACTTTTCTCTTGACCTCCTGCCTCTTTCTTTTATACATCTCCCACTTATTTGCATTTTCTCCCTGCAAAAATCGTCCAAATGCCTCTCTCTTCTCTTTCACTAATAATCTTACTTCTTCATTCCACTACTCACTACCCTTTCTAATCAACCCACCTCCTACTCTTCTCATGCCACAAGCATCTTTTGCGCTAGCTATCACTGCTTCCCTAAATACATCCCACGCCTCCCCCACTCCCCTTACCTCCTTTGTTCTCACCTTTTTCCATTCTGTACTCAGTCTCTCCTGGTACTTTCTCACACATGTCTCTTTCCTAAGCTCACTTGCTCTCACCATTCTCTTCACCGCAACATTCTCTCTTCTTATCTGAAAACCCCTACAAATCTTCACCTTCACCTCCACATGATAATGATCAGATATCCCTCCAGTTGCACCTCTCAGCACATTAACATCCAAAAGTCTCTCTTTCGCGCGCTTATCAATTAACACGTAATCCAATAACGCTCTCTGGCCATCTCTCCTACTTACATACGCATACTTGTGTATGTCTCGCATTTTAAACTAGGTATTCCCATTCACCAGTCGTTTTTCAGCACATAAATCTACAAGCTCTTCACCATTTCCATTTACAACACCCCATGTATACCAATTATTCCCTAAAATGCCACATTACTCACCTCTGCATTTACATCACCCCTCACTATAACCCGGTCTCGTGCATCAAAACCACTAACACACTCATTCAGCTGCTCCCAAAACACTTGCCTCTCATGATCTTTCTTCTCATGCCCAGGTGCATATGCACCAATAATCAGCCATCTCTCTCCATCAACTTTCAGTTTTACCCACATCAATCTAGAATTTACTTTCTTACACTCTATCACATACTCCCACCACTCCAGTTTCAGGAGTAGTGCTACTCCTTCCCTTACTCTTGTCCTCTCACTAATCCCTGACTTTACTCCCAAGACATTCAAAACCACTCTTCCCCTTTACCCTTGAGCTTCGTTTCACTCAGAGCCAAAACATCCAGGTACCTTTCCTCACGCATACTAGCTATCTCTCCTTTTTTCTCATGTTTGTTACATCCACACACATTTAGACGTCATGTGAGGAATGCGGGATATATATATATATATATATATATATATATATATATATATATATATATATATATATATATATATGGAGAAAAACTGGAGGAAGTAAACTGGTTTATATATCTGGGAGTGGATCTGGCAGCGGATGGAACCATGGAAGCGGAAGTGAATCATAGGGTGGGGGAGTGGGCGAAAATCCTGGGAGCCTTGAAGAATGTGTGTGTGTCGAGAACATTATCTCGGAACGCTAAAATGTTTATGCTTGAAGGAATAGTGGTTCCAACAATGTTGTATGGTTGCGAGGCCTGGGCTATGGATAGAGTTGTGCGCAGGAGGGTGGATGTGCTGGAAATGAGATGTTTGAGGACAATGTGTGGTGTGAGGTGGTTTGATCGAGTAAGTAATGTGAGGGTAAGAGAGATGTGTGGAAATAAAAAGATCGTGGTTGAGAGAGCAGAAGAGGGTGTTTTGAAATGTTTTGGGCACATGGAGAGAATGAGTGAGGAAAGATTGACCAAGAGGAGATATGTGTCGGAGGTGGAGGGAACGAGGAGAAGTGGGAGACCAAATTGGAGGTGGAAAGATGGAGTGAAAAAGATTTTGTGTGATCGGAGCCTGAACATGCAGGAGGGTGAAAGGAGGGCAAGGAATAGAGTGAATTGGATCGATGTGGTATATCGGGGTTGACGTGCTGTCAATGGATTGAATCAGGGCATGTGAAGCGTCTGGGGTAAACCATGGAAAGTTGTGTGGGGCCTGGATGTGGAAAGGGAGCTGTGGTTTCGGGCATTATTGCATGACAGCTGGAGACAGAGTGTGAACGAATGGGGCCTTTGTTGCTTTTTCCTAGTGCTACCTCGCACACCTGAGGGGGGAGGGGGATGGTATTCCATGTGTGGCGAGGTGGCGATGGGAATGAATAAAGGCAGACAGTTTGAATTGTGTGCATGGGTATATATGTATGTGTCTGTGTGTGTATATATATGTGTACATTGAGATGTATAGGTATGTATATTTGCGTGTGTGGACGTGTATGTATATACATTGTGTATCGGGTGGGTTGGGCCATTTCTTTCGTCTGTTTCCTTGCGCTACCTCGTAAACGCTGGAGACAGCGACAAAGCAAATACTAAAAATATATATATCCCCACATCCTCTACCACTTTTGAAACTACACTGCTCTTCCCCAATCTGATGCTCTGTACATGCATTCACCCTCTCAATCAATACCCTCCCATATAATTTACCAGGAATACTCAACAATTTTATACTACTGTAATTTGACCACTCACTCTTATCCCATTTGCATTTGTACAATGACACTATGCAAGCATTCCGCCAATCCTCAGGCACCTCACCATGAATCATACATACATTAAATAACCTTACCAACCAGTCAACAATACAGTCACCCCCTTTTTTAATAAATTCCACTGCAATACCCATATTCCTTGCACGCCTTTCACCCTCCTTCATGTTCAGGCCCCGATCACTCAAAATCTTTGTCAACCAATCTTTCCACCTCCAATTTAGTCATCCACTTCTCGTTCCCTCCACCTCTGACATATATATCCTCTTGGTCAATCTTTCCTCACTCATTCTCTCTATGTGACCAAAACATTTCAAAACAACCTCTTCTGTTCTCTCGACCACACTCTATTCATTACCACACATCTCTCTTCCCCTTTCACTAACTTCTCGATGAAAGCACCTCACACCACATATTGTCCTAAAATATCTCATTTTCAGCACTTCCAACCTCCTTCCGCACAACTATATAGCCAACGCCTCAAAACAATATAACATTGTTGGAGCCACTATTCATTCAAACATACCCATTTTTGCTTTCCTAGATAACGTTCTCGACTTCCACACATTTTTCAACGCTCCCAGAACTTTCACCCCCTCCCCCACACTATGATTCACTTCCGCTTCCATGGTTCTATCCGCTGCCAAATCCACTCCCAGATATCTAAAACACTTCACTTCCTCCAATTTTTCTCCATTCAAATTTACCTTCCAGTTGACTTGTCCCTAAACCCTACTGTACCTAATAACCTTGCTGTTATTCACACTTTCTCTCATCTTTCTTCTTTCACACACTTTCCCAAACTCACTCACCAGCTTCTGCAGTTTCTCACTCGAATCAGGCACTAGCGATGTATCATCAAGGACAACAACTGACTCACTTCCCAAGCTCTCTCACCCTCAACACACTGCATACTTGCCCCTCTTTCCAAAACTCTTGCATTCACCTCCCTAACAACCCCATCCATAGACACATTAAACAACCATCACACAACTGCCGCAAACCAATATTCACTGAAAGCCAAACTCTTTCCTCTCTTCCTATACGTACACATGCCTTACATCATCGATAAAAACTTTCCACTGCTTCTAAGAACTTGCCTCCCACACCTTATATTCTTAATACCTTCCACAGAGCATCTCTATCAACTCTATCATATTCTCTCTCCAGACCCATAAACGCTACATACCAAACCATTTCTCACATACATTTTCAAAACAAACACCTGATCCTCATAACCTCTAGCACTTCTGAAACTACACTGCTCTTCCCCAATCTGATGCTCTGTACATGCCTTCACCCTCTCAATCAATACCCTCCCATCTAATTTCCCAGGAGTACTCAACAAAGTTGTACCTCTGTAATTTGAGCACTCACATTTGTCCCCTTTGCCTTTGTACAATGACAGTATGCAAGCATTTCTCCAATTCTCAGGCACCTCACCATGAGTCATACATACATTCAATAACCTTACCAACCAGTCAACAATACAGCCACCCCCCTGCAATACCATCCAAACCCGTTTCCTTGCCGGCATTCATCTTCCGTAAAGCTTTTACTACCTCTTCTCTATTTACCAAATCATTCTCCCTAACTCTTTTACTTTGCACACTACGTCGTCCAAAACACCCTATATCTGCCAATCTATCATCAAAAACATTCAAAAAACCTTGAAAATACTCACTCCATATCCTTCTCACATCACCACTACTTGTTATCACTTCCCCATTAGCCCCCTTCACTGAAGTTCCCATTTGTTCCCTTGTCTTACACACTTTATTTACCTCCTTCCAAAACATCTCATTATTCTCTCTAAAATTTAATGATACTCACTCACGCCAACTCTCAGTTCGCTCTTTTTCGCCTCTTGATCCTTTCTCTTGAATTCCTGCCTCTTTCTTTTATACATCCCAGTCGTTTGCATTATTTCCCTGCAAAAATGGTCCAAATGCCTCTCTCTTCTCTTTCACTAACAATCTTACCTCTTCATGCCACCACTCACTACCCTATCTAATCTGCCCACCTCCCACGTTTCTCATGCCACAAGCATCTTTTGCCCAAGCTATCATTGCTTTTGTAAATACATCTCCTTCCTCCACCCACTCCCCTTACGTCCTTTGTTTTCACCTTTTTCCATTCTCTACTCAGTCTATCCTGGTACTTTCTCACACAAGTCTCCTTCCAAAGCTCACTTACTCTAACCACTCTCTTCACCCCAAAATTCTCTCTTCTTTTCTGAAAAGCTCTACAAATCTTCACCATCGTCTCGACAAGATAATGATCAGACATCCCTCCAGTTGCACCTCTCAGCACATCAATTAACAGTAAATCCAATAACGCTCTCTGTCAATCTTTCCTACTTACATACGCATACTTATGTATATCTCTCTTTTTAAACCAAGTATTCTCAAGTACCAGTCCTTTTTCAGCACATAAATCTACATGCACTTCACCGTTTCCATTTACAACACTGAACACTCGAAGTACACCAATCATTCCCTCAACTACCACATTACTCACCTTTGCATTCAAATCACCCGTCACTATAACCCGGCCTCGTGCATCAAAACTACTAACACATATATTCAGCTGCTCCTAAAGCACTTGCCTCTCATAATCTTTCTTCTCATGCCCAGGTGCATATGCACCATTAATCACCCATCTCTCTCCATCCATTTTCAGTTTTCCCCATATCAATCTAGAGTTTACTCTTTTATACTCTATCACATACTCGTACCACTCCTGTTTCAGGAGTATTGCTACTCCTTCACTTGCTCTTGTCCTGTCACTAACTCCTGACATTCTCTCAAAACATTCCCAAACCACTCTTCCCCTTTACCTTTCAACTTCGTTTCACTCAGAGACAGAACATCCAGGTTCCTTTCCTCAAACATACTACCTTTCTGTGCTTTTTTTCCATCATGGTTGAATCCACACAAATTTAGACACCCCAATCTGAGCCTTCGAGGAAGATGAGCACTCCCTGTGTGACTCCTACTTCTGTTCCCTTTTTAGAAAGTTAAAATACAAGGAGGGGAGTGCTTCCAGCCTCCAGCTCCCGTCCCCTTTAGTCACCTTCTACGACAAGTGAGGAATGCGTGGGAAATATTCTTTCTCCCCTATCCCCAGCGATATATATATACATATATATATATATATACATATATATATATATATATATATATATATATATATATATATATATATATATATATATATATATATATATATATATATATATATATATATTTTTTTTTTTTTTTTTTTTTTTTTTTATACTTTGTCGCTGTCTCCCGCGTTTGCGAGGTAGCGCAAGGAAACAGACGAAAGAAATGGCCCAACCCCCCCCCCATACACATGTACATACACACGTCCACACACGCAAATATACATACCTACACAGCTTTCCATGGTTTACCCCAGACGCTTCACATGCCTTGCTTCAATCCACTGACAGCACGTCAACCCCTGTATACCACATGACTCCAATTCACTCTATTTCTTGCCCTCCTTTCACCCTCCTGCATGTTCAGGCCCCGATCACACAAAATCTTTTTCACTCCATCTTTCCACCTCCAATTTGGTCTCCCTCTTCTCCTCGTTCCCTCCACCTCCGACACATATATCCTCTTGGTCAATCTCTCCTCACTCATTCTCTCCATGTGCCCAAACCATTTCAAAACACCCTCTTCTGCTCTCTCAACCACGCTCTTTTTATTTCCACACATCTCTCTTACCCTTACGTTACTTACTCGATCAAACCACCTCACACCACACATTGTCCTCAAACATCTCATTTCCAGCACATCCATCCTCCTGCGCACATCTCTATCCATAGCCCACGCCTCGCAACCATACAGCATTGTTGGAACCACTATTCCCTCAAACATACCCATTTTTGCTTTCCGAGATAATGTTCTCGACTTCCACACATTTTTCAAGGCTCCCAAAATTTTCGCCCCCTCCCCCACCCTATGATCCACTTCCGCTTCCATGGTTCCATCCGCTGACAGATCCACTCCCAGATATCTAAAACACTTCACTTCCTCCAGGGGTGTGTGATGTCTCCATGGTTGTTTAATTTGTTTATGGATGGGGTTGTAAAGGAGGTAAATGCAAGAGTCCTGGAAAGAGGGGCAAGTATGAAGTCTGTTGGGGATGAGAGAGCTTGGGAAGTGAGTCAACTGTTGTTCGCTGATGATACAGCGCTGGTGGCTGATTCATGTGAGAAACTGCAGAAGCTGGTGACTGAGTTTGGTAAAGTGTGTGGAAGAAGAAAGTTGAGAGTAAATGTGAATAAGAGCAAGGTTATTAGGTACAGTAGGGGTGAGGGTCAAGTCAATTGGGAGGTGAGTTTGAATGGAGAAAAACTGGAGGAAGTGAAGTGTTTTAGATATATATATATATATATATTATATTATTATTATTATTATTATCATTATTATTTGGCTTTGTCGCTGTCTCCCGCGTTAGCGAGGTAGCGCAAGGAAACAGACGGAAGAATGGCCCAACCCGCCAACATACACATGTATATACATACACGTCCACACACGCAAATATACATACGTATACATCTCAATGTACACATATATATACACACACAGACATATACATGTATACACATGTACATAATTCATACTGTCTGCCTCTATTTGCTCCCATCGCCACCTCGCCACACATGGAATAACAACCCCATCCCCCCTCATGTGTGCGAGGTAGCGCTAGGAAAGACACCAAAGGCCCCATTCGTTCACACTCAGTCTCTAGCTGTCATGTAATAATGCACCGAAACCACAGTTCCCTTTCCACATCCAGGCCCCACACACTTTCCATGGTTTACCACAGACGCTTCACATGCCCTGGTTCAACCCATTGACAGCACGTCGACCCCGGTATACCACATCGTTCCAATTCACTCTATTCCTTGCACGCCTTTCACCCTCCTGCATGTTCAGGCCCCGATCACTCAAAATCTTTTTTACTCCATCTTTCCACCTCCAACTTGGTCTACCACTTCTCCTCGTTCCCTCCACCTCTGACACATATATCCTCTTGGTCAATCTTTCCCCACTCATTCTCTCCATGTGACCAAACCATTTCAAAACACCCTTTTCTGCTCTCTCAACCACACTCTTTTTATTTCCACACATCTCTCTCCCCCTTACATTACTTACTCGATCAAACCACATCACACCATATATTGTCCTCAAACATCTCATTTCCAGCACATCCACCCTCCTGCGCACAACTCTATCCATAGCCCACGCCTCGCAACCATACAACATTGTTGGAACCACTATTCCTTCAAACATACCCATTTTTGCTTTCCGAGATAATGTTCTCGACTTCCAAACATTCTTCAAGGCTCCCAGAATTTTCGCCCCCTCCCCCACCCTATGATTCATTTCCGCTTACATGGTTCCATCCGGTGCCAAGTCCACTCCCAGGTATCTAAAACACTTCACTTCCTCCAGCTTTTCTCCATTCAAACTTACCTCCCATTTGACTTGACCCTCAACCCTACTGTACCTAATAACCTTGCTCTTATTCACATTTACTCTTAACTTTCTTCTTTCACACAGTTTACCAAACTCAATCACCATCTTCTGCAGTTTCTTACACACACATATATATATATAGTAAATAGATAAATATATATAGGGGAGAAAGAATACTTCCCACGTATTCCCTGCATGTCGTAGAAGGCGACTAAAAGGGAAGGGAGCGGGGGGCTGGAAATCCTCCCCTCTCATTTTTTTTTAAATTTTCCAAAAGAAGGAACAGAGAAGGGGGCCATATGAGGATATTCCCTCAAAGGCCCAGTCCTCTGTTCTTAACGCTACCTCGCTAATGCGGGAAATGGCGAATAGTATGAAAAAAAAAAATATATATATATATATATATATATATATATATATATATATATATATATATATATATATATTTTCTTTCTTTCAAACTATTCGCCATTTCCCGCATTAGTGAGGTAGCGTTGAGAAGAGAGGACTGGGCCTTTGAGGGAATATCCTCACCTGGCCCCCTTCTCTGTTCCTTCTTTTGGAAAATTAAAAAAAAAAGGAGAGGCGAGGATTTCCAGCCTCCCGCTCCCTCCCCTTTTAGTCGCGTTCTACGACACGCAGGGGATACGTGGGAAGTATTCTTTCTCCCCTATCCCCGGGGATATATATATATATATATATATATATATATATATATATATATATATATATATATATATATATATATATATATATATATATATATATATATATATATATATATATATATATATATGGCGTTACTCCAGTCAATGCAATGATCATAGTTTTTAACATGATTAATCAAGGCATTTGATTCTTATCCCGTTTTTATACTATATATATGTTGCTTAAGTCTAACAGAAAGATGTTTACCAGTCTGACCAACATAAACTCTGTCACAGTTTCCACAAGGCACTTTATAGATGCATCCAAGATAATTTTCTTGTAAATTCCTGATTAAGATATTCTTTATAGTATTATTTTTTGCTAAAGGCAACATTTACATTAAAAGATTTAAACAATGTGGAAGTAAAGTGAAATTATTATTAAAAGGAAGAACTAAAAGATTCTTGGTGTGAATGGGAGGTTTGAGCTCAACTGTATAAAATGACTTCTTTGCTAACTTAATGGATTTATGAATGAAAGATCTAGGGTACTTTAACTTAGATCCAATAGAATATATCTTCTAAAAGTCATCATCAATAAATTTGGACTGCAAATACGTAATGCCCTAAGGAATATAGATTGAAATGGTGATAATTTAACTCCGTCATGTTGAGATGAGTAATAATGGATATATGAGCATACATTGGTGGATTTTCTGTATATGCTAAACTTAAAATTGTTTCCTTGCCTATGGATTATACAGTCTAAGAATGGTAACATACCATTATTTTCATCTTCGACGGTAAATTTGCTGGCAGGTACTAAATTGTTAAGTAAGGGGAGATATATTTGAAAATTTTCATTTGTTGGCCAAACACAAAGAACATCATCTACATACCTAAAACAAATTGCATTAGAGGGTAAGATATCCTTTAGTAATTTTGTTTCACGAAATTCCATATAAAGATTACTTATTACAGGTGAAAGAGGGTTACCCATTGCCATACCCAATTTTTGAGTATAATAATCTCCATTGAATTAAAATACACAGTCTTTTATACACAATTTTATCAGTTCAGTGAAAACAGATTCTGAAACAGGTAAATGAATATCATCAAAGACATCAAATGAATATTCTAAAAGGTCATCAACTAGAACACTTTAGTGAAAAGTGAGGAAACATCAAAGCTAACCAGTTCGAAATCAAAATTAACACCGATATTATTGAGTTTGTTGACTAAATCTACATTGTTCATGATATTTGAATTTGATACCTTACACTCTAGAGGGTTAATAAAGAAACTAACCAATTTGACAATTCATATGTAATGGAGCCTACTGATCTCACTACAGGTCTTGCTGGAAAATTTCTCTACCAGGGAGCCAGCTGTGTTGATGTAACAAAGTCTTTTTGTAATTTAGAGAAATACAATAATTCAAGTAATAATGAAATTGATATCTGTAAGGGTTTAATGTATGCCAGGTTTTCAAAACCAGTGGAACCTAATTGCCCTAAAAGATTTATAAGAGCTATTAACACCTCAAAAAAAGACAAGGATATACATATTACTAAAGCAGATAAGGCTAACACTGTTGTGATTTTAGACAAAAGTACCTATTTATCTAAAATGAATGATCTTTTACATGATGACACAACATATTCTAAACTTAGTAAAAATCCCTTGGAAGCAGTTAATTCTCATTTCAATAAAGATATGAAGTTTCTGTTAAAGGGTAATAGTTCTCTTATCAAAAGTTTGTCATCTTTGTCCCCTTCATTGCTATATATGTATGGACTTATCAGAACACATAAACAGAATTTTCCAGCAAAACCTATAGTGGGTTCAGTAGGCTCCATCACATATAAATTGTCAAAACGGTTAGTTTATTTATTAAGCCTTTTTTGGGTAAGATATCAAATTCTAATTTAGTCAACAAGCTAAACGATATCAAAGTTAACTTTGATTTTAAACTAGTTAGCTTTGATGTTTCCTCACTTTTCACTAAAGTTCCAGTTGATGACCTTTAGGATATTTATAGGATGTCCTGGATGATATTCATTTACCTGTTTCAAAGTCTGTTTTTGTTGAACTGATAAAATTTTGTATAAAAGACTGTGTATTTCAATTCAATGGAGATTATTATGCTCAAAAATTTGGTATGGCAATGGGTAACCCTCTTTCACCTGTACTAAGTAACCTTCATATGGAATTTTTTGAAACAAAATTACTAAAGGATATATTACCTTCTAATGCAATTTGGTTTAGGTATGTGGATGATGTTCCTTGTGTTTGGCCAACAAATGAGAATTTTCAAATATTTCTTCCCTTACCTAACTATTCAATACCTTCCATCAAGTTTACTGTAGAAAATGAAAATAATGGTACATGACCATTTTTAGATTGCATGATCCATCGGCAAGGAAACAAGTTTAAGTTTAGCATATACAAAAACCTACAAATGTATGCCCATATATCCATTATTACTCATCTCAACATAGAAGAGTTAGATTATCATCATTTCAATCTATGTTCCTTAGGGCATTACGTATTTGCAGTCCAGAGTTTATTGATTTTGAGTTTGAAAAGACATAATCTATGGATCTAAGTTAAATTTCCCTAGATCTTTCATTGATAAATCCCTTAAGTTAGCAAAGAATTCGTTTTATGGATTTGAGCCCAAACCTCCTATTCACAGAAAAGAACCTTTTAGTTCTCGCTTTTAATAATAATTTCACTTTACTTCTCATATTGCTTAAATCTTTTAATGTAAATGTTGCCTTTAGCAACAATAATACTATGAAGAATAGCTTAATTAGCAATTCAGCAGAAAATTCTCTTGGATGCGTCTGTAAAGTGCCATGTGGAAATTGTGATAAATTTTATGTTGGTCTGACTGGTAAGGATCTTTCTGTTATACGTAAGCAACGTAACTATGATCATTATATTGAATGGAGTAGTGCCATCTCAGTTATTAACTCTAGCCAGAGAACGTTATTGGATTACGTTTTATTGATAGGCGCGCGAAGGAGATGTCTGATCATTATCTTGTCGAGGCGAAGGTTAAGATTTATAGAGGTTTTCAGAAAAGAAGAGAGAATGTTGGTTCGAAGAGAGTGATGAAAGTAAGTAACCTTGGGAAGGAGACTTGTGTGAAGAAGTACCAGGAGAGACTGAGTACGGAACGGAAAAAGGTGAGAAGAAAGGACGTAAGGCGAGTGTGGGAGGAATGGGATGTATTTTGGGGAAGCAGTGATGGCTTGCGCAAAAGAGGCTTGTGTCATGAGAAGCTTGGAAGGTGGGCAGATTAGTAAGGATACTGAGTGGTGGGAAGAAGAAGTAAGATTATTAGTGAAAGAGAAGAGAGAGGCATTTGGATGATTTTTGCAGGGATATAATGCAAATGACTGGGAGACGTATAAAAGAATGAGGCAGGAGGTCAAAATAAAAGGTGCAAGAAACGAAAAAGAGGACAAATGAGAGCTAGGGTAAGAGAGTATCATTAAATTTCAGGAAGAATTAAAAAGATATTTTGGAAGGAGGTAAATAAAGTGTGTAAGACAAGGGAACAAAGAGGAACATCAGTGAAGGGGGCTAATGAGGAGGTGATAACAAGTAATTATTACATACATTTTTCAAAGCAAACACTTGATCCACACAACCTCTACTACTTCTGAGACTTCGCTGCTCTTCCCCAATCTGATACTCGGTACACGCCTTCACCCTCTAAATCAATAGCCTCCCATATAATTTCCCAGGAATACTCAACAAACTTATACCTCTTTAATTTTAGCACTCACTCTTATCCCCTTTGACTTTGCATAATGGCATTATGCAAGCATTCCGCCAGTTCTCAGGCACCTCCCCATGAGTCATACATACATTGAAGAACCTTAGCAACCAGTCAACAACACCGTCAACACCTTTTTCAATAAATTCCACTGCAAAACCAACCAAACCCACTGCCTTCCCAGCTTTCATCTTCCATAAGGCTATTACTACCTCTTCTCTGTTTACCAAATCATTCTCCCTCGACCAAAACACTCTATGTCTGCCACTCTATCATCAAACACATTCAACAAACCTTCAAAATACTCACTCCATCTCCTTCTCACATCACCACTACTTCATATCACCTCCCCATTATCCCCCATCACTGATGTTTCCATTTGTTCCCTTGTCTCACGCACTTTATTTACCTCGTTCCAAACAATCATTTTATTCTCTCTAAAACTTAAATATATATATATATATATATATATATATATATATATATATATATATATATATATATATATATATATATATATATATATATATATATTTTTTTTTTTTTTCTTTTCTTTTTTGCTTTGTCGCTGTCTCCCGCGTTTGCGAGGTAGCGCAAGAATACAGACGAAAGAAAGAAATCTCTCTTACCCTTACGTTACTTACTCGATATATATATATATATATATATATATATATATATATATATATATATATATATATATATATATATATATATATATATATATATATATATATATATATATATATATATTTCATTTCATACTATTCGCCATTTCCCGCGTTAGCAAGGTAGCGTTAAGGACATAGGCCTGAGCCTTTGAGGGAATATCCTCACTTGGCCCCCTCCTCTGTTCCTTCATTAGGAAAACTAAAATCGAGATGGGAGGATTTCCAGCCCCCCGCTCCCTTCCTTTTTAGTTGCCTCCTACGACACGCAGGGAATACGTGGGAAGTATTCTTTCTCCCCTATCCCCAGGGATAATATATATATATATATATATATATATATATATATATATATATATATATATATATATATATATATATATATTTATATATATATATATATATATATATATATATATATATATATATATATATATATATATATATATATATATATATATATATATATATATATATATATATATATATATATATATATATATATATATATATATATATATATATATATATATATATATATATATATATATATATATATATATATATATATATATATATATATATATATATATATATATAATATATATATATATATATATATATATATATATATATATATATATATATATATATATATATATATATATATATATATATATATATATATATATATATATATATATATATATATATATATATATATATATATATATATATATATATATATATATATATATATATATATATATATATATATATATATATATATATATATATATATATATATATATATATATATATATATATATATATATATATATATATATATATATATATATATATATATATATATATATATATATATATATATATATATATATATATATATATATATATATATATATATATATATATATATATATATATATATATATATATATATAATATATATATATATATATATATATATATATATATATATATATATATATATATATATATATATATATATATATATATATATATATATATATATATATATATATATATATATATATATATATATATATATATATATATATATATATATATATATATATATATATATATATATATATATATATATATATATATATATATATATATATATATATATATATATATATATATATATATATATATATATATATATATATATATATATATATATATATATATATATATATATATATATATATATATATATATATATATATATATATATATATATATATATATATATATATATATATATATATATATATATATATATATATATATATATATATATATATATATATATATATATATATATATATATATATATATATATACCACATACCCCATACCCCGGTATACCACATCGATCCAATGCACTCTATTCCTTGCCCTCCTTTCACCCTCCTGCATGTTCAGGCCCCGATCACACAAAATCTTTTTCACTCCATCTTTCCACCTCCAATTATGTATATATATATATATATATATATATATATATATATATATATATATATATATATATATATATATATATATATGATGTTTTGTGTGATCGGGGCCTGAACATGCAGGAGGGTGAAAGGAGGGCAAGGAATAGAGTGCATTGGATCGATGTGGTATACCGGGGTTGACGTGCTGTCAGGGGATTGAATCAGGGCATGTGAAGCGTCTGGGGTAAACCATGGAAAGCTGTGTAGGTATGTATATTTGCGTGTGTGGACGTGTATGTATATACATGTGTATGGGGGTGGGTTGGGCCATTTCTTTCGTCTGTTTCCTTGCGCTACCTCGCAAACGCGGGAGACGGCAACAAAAAAAAAAAAAGAATATTTTATATATATATATATTTATATATATATATATATATATATATATATATATATATATATATATAAAGGGGAAACAGAAGAAGGAGTCACGTGGGGAGTGCTCATCCTCCTCGAAGGCTCAGATTGGGTTGTCTCAATGTGTGTGGATGTAACCAAGATGAGAAAAAAGGAGAGATAGGTAGTATGTTTGAGGAAAGGAACCTGGATGTTTTGGTTCTGAGTGAAACAAAGCTAGAAGGTGAAGGGGAATAGTAGTTTGGGAATGTCTTGAGAGTAAAGTTAGGGGTTAGTGAGAGGACAAGTGCAAGGGAAGGAGTAGCACTAGTCCTGAAACTGGAGCGGTGCAACTGGAGGGATGTCTGATTATTATCTTGTGGAGGCGAAGGTGAAAATTTGTAGGGGTTTTCAGAAAAAAATAGAGAATGTTGGGATGAAGAGAGTGGTGAGAGTAAGTGAGCTTGGGAAGGAGACTTTTGTGATGAAGTACAGGAGAGACAAAGTACAGAATGGAAAAAGGTGAGAACAAAGGAGGTAAGGGGAGTGGGGGAGGAATGGGATGTATTTAGGGAAGCATTGAAGGCTTGCGCAAAAGATGTTTGTGGCATGAGGAACTTGAGAAGTTGGTTGATTAGAAAGGGTAGTGAGTGGTGGGATGAAGAAGTAACATTATTAGTGAAGGAGAAGAGAGAGGTATTTGAACGATTTTTGCAGGGAAAAAATGCAAATGAGTGGGAGATGTATAAAAGAAAGAGGTTGGAGGTCAAGAGAAAGGTGCAAGAGGTAAAAAAGTGGCGAAATGAGATTTGGGGTGAGAGTATCATTAAATTTTAGGGAAGTAAAAAGATGTTTTGGAAGGAGGTAAATAAAATGCGATAGACAAGGGAGCAAATGGGAACTTCATTGAAGGGGGCTAATGGGGAGGTGATAACAAGTAGTGGTGATGTGAGAAGGAGATGGAGTGAGTATTTTAAAGATTTGTTGAGTGTGTTTGATGATAGAGTGGCAGATATAGGGTGTTTTGGTCGAGGTGGTGTGCAAAGTGAGAGGGTTAGGGAAAATGATTTGGTAAACAGAGAAGAGGTAGTAAAAGCTTTGCGGAATATGACAACCGGCAAGGCTGGCGGTTTGGATGGTATTGCAGTGAAATTTATTAAAAAAGGGATGCCTGTATTGTTGACTGGTTGGTTATGTTATTTAATGTATATATGATCCATGGTGAGGTGCCTGAGGATTGGCGGAATGCTTGCATAGTGCCATTGTACAAAGGCAAAGGGGATAAGAGTGAGTGCTCAAATTACAGAGGTATAAGTTTGTTGAGTATTCCTGGTAAATTATATGGGAGGGTATTGATTGAGAGGGCGAAGGCATGTACAGAGCATCAGATTGGGGGAGAGCAGTGTGGTTTCAGAAATGGTAGAGGATGTGTGGATCAGGTGTTTGCTTTGAAGAATGTATGTCAGAAATACTCAGAAAAGCAAATAGATTTGTATGTAGCATTTATGGATCATAAATCTTTAGAAGGCATACGATAGAGTTGATAGAGATGCTCTGTGGAAGGTAATAAGAATATATGGTGTGGGAAGCAAGTTGTTAGAAGCAGTGAAAAGTTTTTATCGAGGATGTAAGGTATGTGTACGTGTAGGAAGAGAGGAAAGTGATTGGTTCTCAGTGAATGTATGTTTGCGGTAGGGGTGTGTGATGTATCCATTGTTGGTTAATTTGTTTAAGGATGGGGTTCTTAGGGAGGTGAATGCAAGAGTTTTGGAAAGAGGGGCAAGTTTGCAGTCTGTTGTGGATGAGAGAGCTTGGGAAGTGAGTCAGTTGTTGTTCGCTGATGATACAGCGCTGGTGGCTGATTCATGTGAGAAACTGCAGAAGCTGGTGACTGAGTTTGGTAAAGTGTGTGAAAGAAGAAAGTTGAGAGTAAATGTGAATAAGAGCAAGGTTATTAGGCACAGTAGGGTTGACGGTCAAGTCAATTGGGGGGTAAGTTTGAATGGAGAAAAACTGGAGGAAGTAAAGTGTTTTAGATATATGGGAGTGGATCTGGCAGCGGATGGAACCATGGAAGCGGAAGTGGATCATAGGGTGGGGGAGGGGGCGAAAATTCTGTGAGCCTTGAAAAATGTTTGGAAGTCGAGAACATTATCTCGGAAAGCAAAAATGGGTATATTTGAAGGAATAGTGGTTCCAACAATGTTGTATGGTTGCGAGGCGCGGGCTATGGATACAGTTGTGCGGGGGATGGTGGATGTGCTGGAAATGAGATGTTTGAGGACAATATATGGTGTGAGGTGGTTTGATCGAGTAAGTAATGTAAGGGTAAGAGAGATGTGTGAAAATAAAAAGAATTTAGTTGAGAAGCAGAAGAGGGTGTTTTGAAATGGCTTGGTCACATGGAGAGAATGAGTGAGGAAAGATTGACCAAGAGGATATATTTGTCGGAGGTGGAGGGAACGAGGAGAAGTGGGATACCAGACTGGAGGTGGAAAGATTGAGTGAAAAAGATTTTCAGTGATCGGGGCCTGGTCATGCAGCAGGGTGAAAGGCGTTCAAGGAATAGAGTGAATTGGAACGATGTGTTATACCGGGGTCGACGTGCTGTCAATGGATTGAACCAGGGCATGTAAAGCGTCTTGGGTAAATCATGGAAAGTTCTCTGGGGGCCTGGATGTGGAAAGGGAGCTGTGGTTTAGTGCATTATTATATGATAGCTAGAGACTGAGTGTAAACGAATGTGGTCGTTGTTGTCTTTCCTAGCGCTCCCTAGCACATATGACGGGGTAGGGGGTTGTTATTCCATATGTGGCGAGGTGACGTTGGGAATAAATAAAGGCAGACAGTATGAATTATATACATGTGTATATATGTATATGTCTGTGTGTGTATATATAAGTATACATTGAGATGTTTAGGTATGTATATTTGCGTGTGTAGACGTGTATGTATATGTATATATAATGTATATATATATATATGTATATATATATATATATATATATATATATATATATATATACATATATATATATATATATATATATATATATATATATATATATATATATATATATATATATATATATATAAAGAGAGAGAGAGAGAGAGAGAGAGAGAGAGAGAGAAAGAGAGAGAGAGAGAGAGAGAGAGAGAGAGAGAGAGAGAGAGAGAGAGAGAGAGAGAGAGAGAGAGAGAGAGAGAGAGAGAGAGAGAGAGAGAGAGAGAGAGAGAGAGAGAGAGAGAGAGAGAGAGAGAGAGAGAGAGAGAGAGAGAGAGAGAGTTGTATAAAAGAAAGAGGCAGGAGGTGAAGAGAAAGATGCAAGAGGTGAAAAAGAGGGCAAATGAGAGTTGGGGCGCGGGAGTATTATTAAATTTCAGTCAGAAAAAAAAAAGGTTTTTTGAAAGGAGGTAAATAAAGTGCCTAAGACGAGGGAACAAATGGGAACTTCAGTGAAGGGGCTAATGGGGAGTGGATAAAAAGTAGTGGTGATGTAAGAAGGAGATGGAGTGAGTATTTTGAAGGGATTGAATGTGTTTGATGATAGGGTGGTAGATATAGGGTACGTTGGTCGACGTGGTGTGCAAAGTGAGAGGGTTAGGGAAAACGATTTCGTAAACAGAGAAGAGGTAGTGAAAGCTTTGAGGAAGATGAAAGCCAGCAAGGCTGCGGGTTTGAATGGCATTGCAGTGGAATTTATTAAAAAAGATTGTGGCGGTATTGTTGACTGGTTGCTAAGGCTATATGATATATGTATGACTCATGATGAGGTGCCTGTGGATTGGCGGAATACTTGCATAGTGCCATTGTCCAAAGGCAAAGGGGATAAAGGTGAGTGCTCAAATTACAGAGGTATAAGTTTCTTGAGTATTCCTGGGAAATTATATGGAAGGGTATTGACTGAAAGGGTGAAGGCATGTACAGAGCATCAGATTGAGGAAGAGCAGTGTGGTTTCAGAAGTGGTAGAGGATGTGTGGATCAGGTGTTTACTTTGAAGAATGTATGTGAGAAATACTTAGAAAACCAAATTGATTTGTCTGTAGGATTTATGGATCTAGAGAAGGCATATGGTGGAGTTGATAGAGATGCTCTGTGGAAGGTATTAAGACTATAGGGTGTGGGAGGCAAGTTGTTAGAAGCAGTTAAAAGTTTTTATCGTGGATGTAAGGCATGTGTACGTGTAGGAAGAGTGGAAAGTGATTGGTTCTCGGTGAATGTAGGTTTGCAGCAGGGGTGTGTGATGTCTCCATTGTTGTTTAATTTGTTTATGGATGGAGTTGTTAGGGAGGTGAATGGAAGAGTTTTTGGAGATAGGGGCTAGTTTGCAGTCTGTTGTGGAAGAGAGAGCTTGGGAAGTGAGTCAGTTTTTGTTCGCTGATGATATATCGCTGGTGGCTGATTCGTGTGAGAAACTGCAGAAGCTGGTGACTGAGTTTGGTAAAGTGTGGGAAAGAAGAAAGAAGGGTTGAGGGTTAAGTAAGCTGGGAGGTAAGATTGAATGGAGAAAAACTGGAGGAAGTGAAGTGTTTTAGATATCTGGGAGTAGATTTGGCAGCGGATGGAACCATGGAAGTGGAAGTGAATCATAGTGTGGTGGAGGGGGTGAAAATTCTGATGAGCGTTGAAGAATGTGTGGAAGTCGAGAACATTTTCTCGGAGGGCAAAAATGCGTTTGAAGGAACAGTGGTTCCAACAATGCTATATGGTTGCGAGGCGTGGGATATGGATAGAGTTGTTCGGAGGAGGGCGGATGTGCTGGAAATCAGGTGCTTGAGGAAAATATGTGGTGTGAGGTGTTTTGATCGAGTAAGTAATGATAGGGTAAGTGAGATGTGTGGTAATAAAAAGAGTGTGTGTGAGAGAGCAGAAGAGGGTGTTTTGAAATGTTATGGTCACATGGAGAGAATGAGTGAGGAAAGATTGACCAAGAGGATGTATATGTCAGAGGTAGAGGGAACGAGGAGAAATGGGGTACCAAATTGGAGATGAAATGATGGAGTGAAAATGATTTTGAGTTATTGGGGCCTGAACATGTAGGAGGGTTAAAGGCTTGCAAGGAATAGATTGAATTAGAAAGATGTGTTATACCGGGGTCGACGTGCTGTCAATGGATTGAACCAGGGTATATGAAGCGTCTGGGGTAAACCATGGAAAGTTCTGTGAGGCCTGGATATGCAAAGGGAGCTGTGTTTTCAGTGCATTATTACATGACTTCTAGAGATTGAGTGTGAACGAATGTGGCCTTTGTTGTCTTTTCCAAGCGCTACCTCGCACACATGAGGCGGGAGGTGGCTGTTATTTCATGTGTGGCGAGGTGGCGATGGGAGTGAATAAAGGCAGACAGTATGAATTATGCACATTTGTATATATGTATAAGTATATGTGTGTATATACATATGTACACGTTGAGATGTATAGGTATGTATATTTGCGTGTGTGGACGGGTATGTATACACGTGTATGTGGGTGGGTTGGGCCATTCTTTCGTCTGGTTCCTTGCGGTACCTCGTTAACGCGGGAGACAGCGAAAAAGCGAAATGAATATATATATATATATATATATATATATATATATATATATATATATATATATATATATTTTATTTATTTATTATACTTTGTCGCTGTCTCCCGCGTTTGCGAGGTAGCGCAAGGAAACAGACGAAAGAAATGGCCCCCCCCCCCATACACATGTATATACATACGTCCACACACGCAAATATACATACCTACACAGCTTTCCATGGTTTACCCCAGACGCTTCACATGCCTTGCTTCAATCCACTGACAGCACGTCAACCCCGGTATACCACATCGCTTCAATTCACTCTATTCCTTGCCCTCCTTTCACCCTCCTGCATGTTCAGGCCCCGATCACACAAAATCTTTTTCACTCCATCTTTCCACCTCCAATTTGGTCTCCCTCTTCTCCTTGTTCCCTCCACCTCCGACACATATATCCTCTTGGTCAATCTTTCCTCACTCATCCTCTCCATGTGCCCAAACCACTTCAAAACACCCTCTTCTGCTCTCTCAACCACGCTCTTTTTATTTCCACACATCTCTCTTACCCTTACGTTACTCACTCGATCAAACCACCTCACACCACACATTGTCCTCAAACATCTCATTTCCAGCACATCCATCCTCCTGCGCACAACTCTATCCATAGCCCACGCCTCGCAACCATACAACATTGTTGGAACCACTATTCCTTCAAACATACCCATTTTTGCTTTCCGAGATAATGTTCTCGACTTCCACACATTCTTCAAGGCCCCCAGGATTTTCGCCCCCTCCCCCACCCTATGATCCACTTCCGCTTCCATGGTTCCATCCGCTGCCAGATCCACTCCCAGATATCTAAAACACTTCACTTCCTCCAGTTTTTCTCCATTCAAACTCACCTCCCAATTGACTTGACCCTCAACCCTACTGTACCTAATAACCTTGCTCTTATTCACATTTACTCTTAACTTTCTTCTTCCACACACTTTTCCAAACTCAGTCACCAGCTTCTGCAGTTTCTCACATGAATCAGCCACCAGCGCTGTATCATCAGCGAACAACAAATGACTCACTTCCCAAGCTCTCTCATCCCCACCAGACTTCATACTTGCCCCTCTTTCCAAAACTCTTGCATTCACCTCCCTAACAACCCCATCCATAAACAAATTAAACAACCATGGAGACATCACACACCCCTGCCGCAAACCTACATTCACTGAGAACCAATCACTTTCCTCTCTTCCTACACGTACACATGCCTTACATCCTCGATAAAAACTTTTCACTGCTTCTAACAACTTTCCTCCCACACCATATATTCTTAATACCTTCCACAGAGCATCTCTATCAACTCTATCATATGCCTTCTCCAGATCCATAAATGCTACATACAAATCCATTTGCTTTTCTAAGTATTTCTCACATACATTCTTCAAAGCAAACACCTGATCCACACATCCTCTACCACTTCTGAAACCACACTGCTCTTCCCCAATCTGATGCTCTGTATATATATATATATATATATATATATATATATATATATATATATATATATATATATATATATATATATATATATATGTATATATATATATATATATATATATATATATATATATATATATATATATATATATATATATATATATATATATATATATATATATATATATATATATATATATATATATATATATATATACATATATATATATATATATATATATATATATATATATATATATATATATATATATATATATATATATATATATATATAAGTATTATAACGTTCTAAACAGGAAACAGAAGGAGTCACGCAGGGAGTGTTCATCCTCCTCGAAGGCTCAGATTGGGGTGTCTAAATGTGTGGTTGTAACTAAGATGAGGAAAAAGGAGAGATAGGTAGTATGTTTGAGGAAACGAACTTGGATGTTTTGACTCTGAATCAAACGAAGCTCAAGGGTAAAGGTGAAGATTGAATTGGGAATGCCTTGGGAGTAAAGTCAGGAGTTAGTGAGGAGACAAGAGCAAGGGAAGGAGTAGCACTACTCCTGAAACAGGAGTTGTGGGAGTATGTGATAGAGTGTAAGAAAGTAAACTCTATGTTGATATGTGTAAAACTGAGAGTGGATGGAGAGATATGGGTGATTATTGGTGCATATGCACGTGGGCATAAGAAAGATTATGAGAAGCAAGTGTTTTGGTAGCAGCTGAGTGAGGGTGTTAGTAGTTTTGATGCACGAGACCGAGTTATAGTGATGGGTGATTTGAATGCAAAGGTGAGTAATGTGGCAGTTGAGGTAATTATTGGTGTACATGGGTTGTTTACTGTTGTAAATGGAAATGGCGAAGAGCTTGTAGATTTATAATCTGAAAAATGACTGGTGATTGGGAAAACCTAGTTTAAAAAGAGAGATATACATAAGTTTACGGATGTAATTAGGAGAGATGGCCAGAGAGCGATATTGGATTACGTTTCAATGATAGGCGCACGAAAGAGAGACTTTTGGATGTTAATGTGCTGAGAGGTGCAACTGGAGGGATGTCTAATCATTATCTTGTCGAGGCGAAGGTTAAGATTTATAGAAATTTTCAGAAAAGAAGAGAGATTGTTGTGGTGAAGAGAGTGGTGAGAGTAAGTAACCTTGGGAAGGAGAATTCTGTGAGGAAGTACCAGGAGAGACTGAGTACACAACGGAAAAAGGTGAGATGAAAGGACGTAAGGCGAGTGGGGGGGAACAAAAGAAAAGAAAAGATATATATATATATATATATATATATATATATATATATATATATATATATATATATATATATATATATATATATATATATATATACATATATATAAATATATATATATATATATATATATATATATATATATATATATATATATATATATATATATATATATATATATATATATATATATATATATATATATATATATATATATATATCGCTACCTCGCAAACGCGGGAGACAGCGACAAAGTATAAAAAAAAAAATATATATATATATATATATATATTAATATATATATATATATATATATAGATATATATATATATATATATATTATATTTATATATATTTATTTTATTTTGCTTTGTCGCTGTCTCCCGCGTTTGCGAGGTAGCGCAAGGAAACAGACGAAAGAAATGGCCCAACCCACCCCCATACACATGTATATACACACACGTCCACACACGCAAATATACATACCTATACATCTCAATGTACACATATATATACACACACAGACACATACATATATACCCATGCACACAATTCACACTGTCTGCCTTTATTCATTCCCATCGCCACCTCGCCACACATGGAATACCATCCCCCTCACCCCTCATATGTGCGGGGTAGCGCTAGGAAAAGACAACAAAGGCCTCATTCGTTCACACTCAGTCTCAAGCTGTCATGCAATAATGCCCGAAACCACAGCTCCCTTTCCACATCCAGGCCCCGCTGAGCTTTCCATGGTTTACCCTAGACGCTTCACATGCCTGAATCAATCCACTGATAAATATATGTATATATATATATATATATATCTATATCTATATATATATAATATATATATATGCAAAGGTGAGTAATGTGGCAGTTGAGGAATAATTGGTATACATGGGGTGTTCAGTGTTGTAAATGGAAATGGTGAAGAGCTTGTAGATTTATGTGCTGAAAAAGTACTGATGATTGGGAATACCTGGTTTAAAAAGCGAGATATACATAAGTATACTTATGTAAGTAGGAGAGATGGCCAGAGAGCGTTATTGGATTACGTGTTAATTGACAGGCGCGCGAAAGAGAGACTTTTGGATGTTAATGTGCTGAGAGGTGCAACTGGAGGGATGTCTGATCATTATCTTGTGGAGGCTAAGGTGAAGATTTGTATGGGTTTTCAGAAAAGAAGAGTGAATGTTGGGGTGAAGAGGGTGGTGAGAGTAAGTGAGCTTGGGAAGGAGACCTGTGTGAGGAAGTACGAGGAGAGACTGAGTACAGAATGGAAAAAGGTGAGAACAATGGAAGTAAGGGGAGTGGTGGAGGAATGGGATGTATTTAGGGAATCAGTGATGGATTGCGCAAAAGATGCTTGTTGCATGAGAAGAGTGGGAGGTGGGTTGATTAGAAAGGGTAGTGAGTGGTGGGATGAAGAAGTAAGAGTATTAGTGAAAGAGAGAGAGAGGCATTTGGACGATTTTTGCAGGGAAAAAATGCAATTGAGTGGGAGATGTATAAAAGAAAGAGACAGGAGGTCAAGAGAAAGGTGCAAGAGGTGAAAAAAAGGGCAAATGAGAGTTGGGGTGAGAGAGTATCATATATATATATATATATATATATATATATATATATATATATATATATATATATATATATATATATATATATATATATATATATATATATTTTTTTTTTTTTTTTTTTTTTTTTTTTTGTTTGCTTTGTCGCTGTCTCCCGCGTTTGCGAGGTAGCGCAAGGAAACAGACGAAAGAAATGGCCCAACCCACCCCCATACACATGTATATACATACGTCCACACACGCAAATATACATACCTACACAGCTTTCCATGGTTTACCCCAGACGCTTCACATGCCCTGATTCAATCCACTGACAGCACGTCAACCCCGGTATACCACATCGCTCCAACTCACTCTATTCCTTACCCTCCTTTCACCCTCCTGCATGTTCAGGCCCCGATCACACAAAATCTTTTTCACTCCATCTTTCCACCTCCAATTTGGTCTCCCTCTTCTCCTCGTTCCCTCCACCTCCGACACATATATCCTCTTGGTCAATCTTTCCTCACTCATTCTCTCCATGTGACCAAACCATTTCAAAACACCCTCCTCTGCTCTCTCAACCACGCTCTTTTTATTTCCACACATCTCTCTTACCCTTACGTTACTTACTCGATCAAACCACCTCACACCACACATTGTCCTCAAACATCTCATTTCCAGCACATCCATCCTCCTGCGCACAACTCTATCTCTAGTCCACGCCTCGCAACCATACAACATTGTTGGAACCACTATTCCTTCAAACATACCCATTTTTGCTTTCCGAGATAATGTTCTCGACTTCCACACATTCTTCAAGGCTCCCAGAATTTTCGCCCCCTCCCCCACCCTATGATCCACTTCCGCTTCCATGGTTCCATCCGCTGCCAGATCCACTCCCAGATATCTAAAACACTTCACATCCTCCAGTTTTTCTCCATTCAAACTCACCTCCTAGTTGACTTGACCCTCAACCCTACTGTACCTAATAACCTTGCTCTTATTCACATTTACTCTTAACTTTCTTCTTTCACACACTTTACCAAACTCAGTCACCAGCTTCTGTAGTTTCTCACATGAATCAGCCACCAGCGCTGTATCATCAGCGAAAAACAACTGACTCACTTCCCAAGCTCTCTCATCCCCAACAGACTTCGTACTTGCCCCTCTTTCCAAAACTCTTGCATTCACCTCCCTAACAACCCCATCCATAAACAAATTAAACAACCATGGAGACATCACACACCCCTGCCGCAAATCTACATTCACTGAGAACCAATCACTTTCCTCTCTTCCTACACGTACACATGTATATATATATATATATATATATATATATATATATATATATATATATATATATATATATATATATATATATATATATATATATATATATATATAAATATATATATATATATATATATATATATATATATATATATATATATATATATATATATATATATATATATATATATATATATATATATATATATATATATATATATATATATATATATATATATATATATATATATTTATATATATATATATATATATATATATATATATATATATATATATATATATATATATATATATATATATATATATATATATATATATAAATATATATATATATATATATATATATATATATATATATATATATATATATATATATATATATATATATATATATATATATATATATATATATATATATATATATATATATATATATATATATATATATATATATATATATATATATATATATATATATATATATATATATATATATATATATATATATATATATATATATATATATATATATATATATATATATATATATATATATATATATATATATATATATATATATTTATATATATATAAGAGCAAACGCGGGAGACAGCGACAAAGTATAATAAAAAATAAAAAAAAAATATATATATATATATATATATATATATATATAAATATATATACATATATATATATATATATATATATATATATATATATATATATATATATATATATATATATATATATATATATATATATATATATATATATATATATATATATATATATATATATATATATATATATATATATATATATATATATATATATATATATATATATATATATATATATATATATATATATATATATATATATATATATGATCTAACTTCTTAAACGGGGAAACAAAAGGAAGAGTCATTCAGGGAGTGCTCATCCTACTCGAAGTCTCAGACTGTGGTGTCTGAATGTGTGGATGTAACCAAGATGAGAGAAAAGGATAGATACGTAATATGTTTGAGGAAAGGAACCTGCATGTTTTGGCTCTGAATTAAACGAAGCTCAAGGGTAAAGGGGAAGAGTGGATTGGGAATGTCTTGAGAGTAAAGTCAGGGGTTAGTGAGAAGGCAAGAGCAAGGGAATGAGTAGCAATGCTCCTGAAACAGGAGTGGTGGGAGTATGTGATAGCATGTAAGAAAGAAAACTCTAGATTGATATGGGTAAAACTGAGAGTGGATGGAGAGACATGGTTGATTATTGGTGCATATGCACCTGGGCATGAGAAGAAAGATCATGGGAGGCAATTGTTTTGGGAGCAGCTGAGTGAGTGTGTTAGTAGTTTTGATTTACGAGACCGAGTTATAGTGATGGGTGATTTGAATGCAAACGTGAGTGATTTGGCTGTTGCGGGAATAATTGGTGTACATAGGGTGTTTAATGTTGTAAATGGAAATGGTGAAGAGCTTGTAGATTTATATGCTGAAAAATGACTGGTGATTGTGAATACCCAGTTGAAAAAGAGAGATATACATAAGTTTACGTATGTAAGTAGGATAGATGGCGGAGAGCCTTCTTGGATTACGTGTTAACTGATAGACGCACGAAAGAGAGACTTTTGTATGTTAATGTGCTTAGAGATGCAACTGGAGGGATGTCTGATCATTATCTTGTCGAGGCGAAGGTTAAGATTTAGAGATTTTCAGAAAAGAAGAGGGAATGTTGGGGTGAATAGAGTGGTGAGAGTAAGTAACCTTGGGAAGGAGAATTGTGTGAGGAAGTACCAGGAGAGCCTGAGTACAGAACGGAAAAATGTGAGAAGAAAGGACGTAAGGCAAGTGGGGGAGGAATGGGGTGTATTTTGGGGAAGCAGTGATGTCTTGCGCAAAAGATGCTAGTGGCATGAGAAGCGTGGGAGGTGTGCAGATTAGAAACGATAGTGAGTGGTGGGATGAAGAACTAAGATTATTAGTCAAAGAGAAGAGAGAGGCATTTGGATGATTTTTGCAGGGATATAATGCAAATGACTGGGAGATGTATAAAAGAAAAGGGCAGGAGGTCAAAAGAAAGTTGCAAGAGGCGAAAAAGAAGACAAATTAGAGTTGGGATGAGAGAGTATCTATAGATTTTAGGGAGAATAAAAAGATATTTTGGAAGGAGGTAAATAAAGTGCGTAATACAAGGGAACAAATGGGAACATCAGTAAAGGGGGATAATGAGGAGGTGATAACAAGTAATTATTACATAAGTTTTTCAAAGCAAACACTTGATCCACACAACCTCTACCACTTCTGAAACCTCACTGCTCTTCCCTAATCTGATCCTCTGTACACGCCTTCACCCTCTCAATCAATACCCTCCCAAGTAATTTCCCCGGAATACTCAACAAACTTATACCTCTGTAATTTGAACACTCACTCTTATCCTTTTTGCCTTTGCAAAATGGCATTATGCAAGCATTCCGCCAGTCCTCAGGCACCTCCCCATAAGTCATACATACATTGAATAACCTTAGCAACCTGTCAACAATACTGTCACCCCCTTTTCTAATTAATTCCACTGCAAAACCATCCCAACCCACTGCCTTCCCAGCTTTCATCTTCCGCAAAGCTTTTACTATCTCTTCTCTGTTTACTAAACCATTCTCCCTAACCCTCTCACTTTGCACGCCACCTCGACCAAAACACCCTATATCTGCTACTCTATCATCAAACACATTCAACAAACCTTGAAAATACTCACTCCATCTCCTTCTCACATCACCACTACTTGTTATCTCCTCCCCATTATCCCCCTTCACTGACGGTCCCATTTTTTTCCCTTGTCTTACGCACTTTATTTACCTCCTTCCAAAACATCTTTTAGTCTCCCTAAGATTTGATAAAACTCTCTCACCCCAACTGTCATTTGCCCTCTTTTTCACCTGTGTGCCTTTCTCTTGACCTCATACCTCTTTCTTTTATAAATCACCCACTCATCTGCATTATTTCCCTGCAAAAATCGTCCAAACGCCTCTCTCCTCTCTTTCACTAATAATCTTACATCTGCATCCCAACCCTCACTACCCTTTCTAATTTGCCCACCTGCCACGCTTGTCATGCCACCAATATCTTTTGCGCAAGCCATCATTGCTTCTCTAAATACATCCCGTTGGTTTGTATCATGGGCGTGTGATGTCCCCATGGTTGTTTAATTTGTTTATGGGTATGGTTGTTAGGGAGGTAAGTGCAAGAGTTTTGGAAAGAGGGGCAAGTGTGCAGTCTGTAGTGGATGAGAGAGCTTGGGAAGTGAGTCAGTTGTTGTTCGCTGATGATACAGCGCTGGTGGCTAATTCGGGGGAGAAACTGCAGAAGCTGTTGACTGAGTTTGGTAAAGTGTGTGAAAGAAGAAAGCTGAGTGTAAATATGAATAAGAACAAAGTTATTAGGTACAGTAGGTTAGAGGGACAAGTCAACTGGGAGGTACGTTTGAATGGAGAAAAACTGGAGGAAGTGAAGTGTTTTAGATATCTGGGAGTGGATTTGGAAGCGGATGGAACCATGGAAGCGCAAGTGAATCATAGGTTAGGAGAGTGGGCGAAAGTTCTGGGAGTGTTGAAAAATGTGTGTAAGTCGAGAACGTTATCTTCGAAAGCAAAAATGGGTATGTTTGAAAGAATAGTGGTTCTAACAATGTCATATGGTTGCGAGGAGTGGACTATAGATAGAGCTGTGCAGAGGAGGGTGGATGTGCTGGATATGAGATATTTGAGGACAATATGTGGTGTGAGGTGGTTTAGTCCAGTAAGTAATGAAAGGGTAAGAGAGATATGTGGTAATAAAACGAGTGTGGTTGAGAGAGCAGAAGAGGGTGTTTTGAAATGATTTGGTCATATGGAGAGAATGAATTGAGGAAAGATTGACAAAGATGATATATGTGTCAGAGGTGGAGGGAATAAGAAGTGGGAGACCCAACTGGAGGTGGAAAGATGGAGTGGAAAACATTTTGAGTGATCGGTGGTGAATATGCACGAGGGTGAAATGCTTGTTGTCAGTGGATTGAACCAGGGCATTTCAAGGGTCTGGGGTAAACACCTCCTGCATGTTCAGGCTCCCATCACTCAAAATCTTTTTCACTCCATCTTTCCACCTCCAATTTGGTCTCCCACTTCTCCTCGTTCCGTTCACCTCTGACATATATATCTTCTTGGTCAATCTTTCCTCACTCATTCTCTCCATGTGACCAAACATTTCAAAACACCCTCTTCTGCTCTCTCACCACGCTCTTGTTATTACCACACATCTCCCTTACCCTATTATCACTTACTCGATCAAACCACTTCACACCACATATTGTCCTCAAACATCTCATTTCCAGCACATCCACTCTCCTCCGCAAAACTCTATCCATAGCCCACGCCCCGCAACCATACAACATTCCTGGAAACACTATTCCTTCAAACGTACCCATTTTTGCTTTCCGAGATAATGTTCTCGACTTCCACACATTCTTCAATGCTCCCAGAATTTTCGCCCCTTCCCCCACCCTATGATTCACTTCCGCTTCCTTGGTTCCATCCGCTGCCAAATCCACTCCCAGATATCTAAAACACTTTACTTCCTCCAGTTTTTTCCATTCAAACTTACCACCCAATTGACTTGACCCTCAACCCTTCTGTACCTAATAACCTTGCTCTTATTCACATTTACTCTCAGCTTTCTTCTTTCACACACTTTACCAAACTCAGTCACCAGCTTTTGCAGTTTCTCACATGAATCAGCCACCAGCGCTGTATCATCAGCGAACAACAACTGACTCACTTCCCAAGCTCTCTCTTCCAAAACAGACTGCACACTCGCCCCTCTCTCCAACAACTGTTGCATTCACCTCCCTAACAACCACACCCATAAACAAATTAAACAACCATGGAGATATCACACACTCCTACCGTAAACCTACATTCACTGAAAACCAATCACTTTCCTCTCTTCCTACACGTACACATGCCTTACATCCTCGATAAAAACTTTTAACTGCTTCTAACAACTTGCCTCCCACACCATATATTCTTAATACCCTCCACAGAGCATCTCTATCAACTCTACCATATGCTTTCTCCAGATCCATAAATGCTACATACAAATCCATTTGCTTTTCTATGTATTTCTCACATATATTCTTCAAAGCAAACACCTGATCCACATATCCTCTACCAAATCCAGTCCCAGATATCTAAAACACTTCACTTCCTCCAGTTTTTCTCCATTCAAACTTACCACCCAATTGTCTTGACCCTCAACCCTACTGTACCTAATAACCTTGCTCTTATTCACATTTACTCTCAGCTTTCTTTTTTCATACATTTTACCAAACTCAGTCACCAACTTCTGCAGTTTCTCACATAAATCAGCCACCAGCGCTGTATCATCAGCGAACAACAACTGACTCACTTCCCAAGCTCTCTCTTCCACAACAGACTGCAAACTCGCCCCTGTCTCCAAAAACTGTTGCATTCACCTCCCTAACAACCAAACCCATAAACAAATTAAACAATCATGGAGACATCACACACTCCTGCCGCAAACCTACGTTCACTGAGAACCAATCACTTACCTCTCTTCCTTTCATCCTCGACTTTCCTCTCTTCCTACACGTACACATGCCTTACATCCTCGATAAAAACTTTTCACTGCTTCTAACAACTTGTCTCCCACACCATATATTCTTAATACCTTCCGCAAAGCATCTCTATCAACTCTATCATATGCTTTCTCCAGATCCATAAATGCTACATACAAATCTATTTGCTTTTCTAAGTATTTCTCACATATATTCTTCGAGCAAACACCTGATCCACATATCGTCTACCACTTCTGAAACCACACTGCTCTTCCCCAATCTGATGCTCTGTACATGCCTTCACCCTCTCAATCAATTTTCTCCCATATAGTTTCCCAGGAATACTTAACAAACCTTAATTTGGGCACTCACCTTTATCTTCTTTGCCTTTGTACAATGGCACTATGCAAGCATTCCACCAATCCTCAGGCACTTCACCATGAATCATATATACATATAATAACCTCACCAGCCAGTCAACAATACAGTCACCCCCTTTTTTAATAAATTCCACTGCAATACCATGTAAACCCGCTGCCTTGCCGGCTTTCATCTTCCGCAAAGCTTTTACTACCTCTTTTCTGTCTACCAAATCCTTTTCCCTAACCCTCTCACTTTGCACACCACCTCGACCAAAACACCCTATATCTGCCACTCTATCTTCAAACACATTCAACAAACCTTTAAAATACTCACTCCATCTCCTTCTCACATCACCACTACTTGTTATCACCTCCCCATTAGCCCCCTTCACTGAAGTTCCCATTTGTTCCCTTGCCTTACGCACTTTATTCACCTCCTTCCAAAACATCTTTTTATTCTCCCTAAAATTAAATGATACTCTCTCACCCCAACTCTCATTTGCCCTCTTTTTCACCTCTTACGCCTTTCTCTTGACCTTCTGCCTCTTTCTTTTGCACATCTCCCAGTCATTTGCATTGTTTCCCTGCAAAAATCGTCCAAATGCCTCTCTCTTCTCTTTCACTAATAATCTTACTTCTTCATCCCACCACTCACTACCCTTTCTAATCTGCCTCCCTCCCACGCTTGTCATGCAACAAGAATGTTTTGCGCAAGCCATCACTGCTTCCTAAATACATCCCATTCCTCCCCCTCTCCCCTTTAGTCCTTTGTTCTCACCTTTTTTCCATTCTGTATTCAGTTTCTCCTGGTACTTCCTCACACAAATCTCCTTCCCAAGCTCATTACTCTCACCACTCTCTTCACCCCAACATTCTCTCTTCTTTTCTGAAAACCTCTACAAATC